>NC_042985.1:12998617-13058468 GCF_901001165.1 Salmo trutta
AGAGGCCAGAAGGACAGTGAGTGTGTTATTGGATAACACCTTTAGAGAGAACAGCTGATTAGATTGTATTGTGATTGTGACAGGACGGTTCCCTCTCTGTGTGTCTGTCTGTGTCTGTGTGTGCATATGTGTGTGCGTCTGCGTGTGCGTCTGTGTGTGTGTGCGTCTGTGTGTGCGTCTGTGTGTGTGTGTCTGTGTGTGTGTGTGTGTGTGTGTGTGTGTCTGCGTGTGTGTCTGTGTGTGTGTGTGTGTGTGTGTGTCTGCGTGTGTGTGTATGTTGGTGCACCCCCTTGTGTGTGTGTGTGTGTGGGTGTGTGCGTGATCTGGTACCTCTCGAAGTGAGGCCTTGTGTAGATAAGTTCCGTGACTTCCTGAAGATGGATTTCCCCTTATTCTCCTCAGCCAGCTCTTCTTTCTCCAGATCCTTCTGCTCCTGGGCCTCTCTCTCCATCTCCTCTGGAGGGCGGTAGAGAGACGCGTTACAACAGGGTTCTACTCATCATTAGTGCACATCGTAGCCAGAGCAAAACATTTTGAATTGGAAAACCAAAATGAAGTTTAGCTCATCCCTCCTTATTTCAGTCCATTTTCTCCTGGGTTGTCCCTAGTGAATACGACCAATCACATTAGACCACTGTGTCCCAAACCTCTCCTGGGGGACCACCACAGAGTTAAAAAAAATATATAATATAATTAATTTAACCTTTATTTAACAAGGCAAGTCAGTTAAGAACAAATTCTTATTTATAATGACGGCCTACACCGGCAAAACCCAGATAACACTGGGCCAATTGTGCGCCGCCCTATGGGAATCCCAATCACGTCCGGTTGTGATACAGCCTGGATTCGAACCCGGGTGTCTGTTGTGACGCCTTAGACCGCTGCGCCACTCGGTAGCCCACATGGTTGTTCTAACCCTGCACTAACACATCCATCAACTAATCCTCAAGCCCTGGAGTGGTTGAATAAGGTGTGTTAGTGCTGGAACTAAAGCCAGCAAACCCCGTATCTCTCCAGGACAGGAGTAACTACTAGATTAGTGTATCTATGACTCCTGGGGAGTGTCTCAAATGGCACTATATTCCCTATATAGTGCACTACTTCTGACTAGGGCCCATAGCCCTGCAGTGGCTCTGTTGGTAACAGCTTATTCAGTAGATGTTATTGCTAGGAGCTGATTAGATATGACCTTCATCTACTGCCTCTGATCTATGGACCAAAGAGCTCTCCTTATCAACTTGATCAATGTTGTCAATGTTATCAATAGTCATTGTATGATTGGGGTTGTTATATGGAAACAGCCACACAACAAACCATGAGGAGATGACTTGTGGTGTTTTTCTGACAAAGTGGGTGTACTTTAACCAGTACTAAATCTATATAACAGCTCTATTTATATCACAGGCCCGAGGCTGGAGTATTCTGACTGCTTCTGTTTAATACATTGGTGTGTGTGTGTGTGTGTGCGTGTGCGTGCGTGCGTGTGTGTATGTGCGTGTGTGTGTGTGCGTGCGTGCGTGCCTACTCACCCTGAGCCTTTATGATGTGTGAGATGTCCAGTCCCTGGTTCATCCTTAGTACCACGGTTCCGTACTCAAAGTCAAATGCATCGCTAAAAACACACACCCGGCACAGGACACACACTTTAATAACACACAGTTAGCACTTATCTTGGTTTATTTTGTGTGTGTGTTTACACTGAATACACCAAACATTAGGAACACCTTCCTAACATTGAATTGCACCTCCCTCCCCCCCTTTGTCCTCAGAACAGCCTCAATTCATTGGGACATGGACTCTACAAGGGGTTGAAAGCGTTCCACAGGGATGCTGGCCCATGTTGACTCCAATGCTTTCCACAGTTGTGTCAAGTTGGCTGGATGTCCTTTGGGTGGTGGACCATTCTTGATACACACGGGAAACTGTTGAGTGTTAAAAACCCAGCAGCGTTGCAGTTCTTGACACAAACCGGTGCGCCTGACACCTACTACCATACCCCGTTCAAAGGCACTTAAAAGTTTTGTCTTGACCGTTCTCCCTCTGAATGGCACACATGTGCAATCCATGTCTGAATTGTCTCAAGGCTTTATCCTGTCTCCTCCCCTTCATCTACACTGATTGACGTGGATTTAACAAGTGACATCAATAAGGGATCATATCTTTCACCTGGATTCACCTGGTCAGTCTGTCATGGAAAGAGCAGGTGTTCCACTCAGTGTATGAGTGTGACTTACTGCAGTATTCCTACATAGCTCTGTACGCCGGCTGTGTCTGCTGTCCTCCAGTCCTTCTTGAAGCCCATCATCAGAATGTTGGGTTTCAGACGACCCAGACCTGATGCCTAGAACAGAGAGGGACAACAGGTTATAGCACACAGGCTGATCCTGAAAGACTTACACTACCTGCATTCAAGCAGACCTGGGACAAAACATGGAAAATACTTATAGCTTTCCTGCCTGGTACAATAAAACCAATGGAATAATCTCCAAACTGCAAACTTCACCCACCCTGCATGCTGGTCAACTTAAATCAAGGTCGCATTTGGAAGTATTTGACATGATATGTATTTGACTCCAAGACCGCATCCCACTCAGAAAGGTTTGAAACCTTCTTCCAAAAAAATTAAGTGTTTCCACTTTCCAGCAATCACAGTCTTTTAATAATGAAAAGTACATTCCAAAACACAGAAGTTGAGAATAGCCTAGTAAACCATACTATAAAGTTCTTAGTTTCACAGCCTGATTAACCTCCCTGATCTCTGAAGAGGTACATTGCCTTGGAAAGTATTCCGACCCCTTGACTTTTTCCACATTTTGTTACATTACAGCCTTATTCTAAAATGGATTAAATAAATATAAAATCCTCAGCAATCTACACAGAATTCCCCATAATGACAGAGTGAAAACAGGTTTTTAGAAACATTTGCGAATGTATAAAATGTAAAAAACAGAAATACCTTATTTACATAAGTATTCAGACCCTTTGCTATGAGCTCAGGTGCATCCTGTTTCCATTGATCATCCGTGAGATGTTTTTACAACTTGATTGGAGTCCACCTGTGGTAAATTCAATTGATTGGACATGATTTGGAAAGGCACGCACCTGTCTTTATAAGGTCCCACAGTTGAAAGTGCATGTCAGAGCAAAAACCAAGCCATGAGGTCGAAGGAATTGTCCGTAGACCTCCGAGACAGGATTGTGTCGAGGCACAGATCTGGGGAAGGTTACCAACATTTCTGCAGCATTAAAGTTCCCCAAGAAAACAGTGGCCTCCATAATTTTTAAATGGAAGTAGTTTGGAACCACCAACACTCTTCCTAGAGCTGTCCGCCCGGCCAAACTGATCAATCGGGGAGAAGGGCCTTGGTCAGGGAGGTTACCAAGAACCCGATGGTCACTCTGCCAGAGCTCTAGAGTTCCTCTGTGGAGATGGGAGAACCTTCCAGAAGGACAACCATCTCTGTAGCTCTCCACCAATCAGGCCTTTATAGTAGAGTGGCCAGACGGAAGTCACTCCTCAGTAAAAGGCTCATGACAGCCCGCTTGGAGTTTGCCAAAAGGCACCTAAAAACTCTCAGAGATTGAGAAACAAGATTCTCTGATCTGATGAAACCAAGATTGAAGTCTTTGGCCTGAATGCCAAGCGTCACGTCTGGAGGAAACCTGGCATAGTGGTGGCAGCATCATGCTGTGGGGATGTTTTTTCAGTGGCAGGGACTGGGAGACTGGTCAGGATTGAGGGAAAGATAAACGGAGCAAAGTACAGAGAGATCCTTGATGAAAACCTGCTCCAGAGCGCTCATGACCTCAGACTGTGGTGAAGGTTCACCTTCCAATAGGAAAAAGACCCTAAGCACACAGCCAAGACAATGCAGGAAGTCTCTGAATGTCCTTGAGTGGCCCAGCCAGAGCCCGGACTTGAACCCAATTGAACATCTCTGGAGAGATCTGAAAATAGCTGTGCAGCAACGCTCCCCATCCAACCTGACAGAGTTTGAGAGGATTTGCAGAGAAGAATGGGAGAAACTCCCCTAATACAGATGTGCCAAGCTTGTAGCGTCATACCCAAGAAGACTCGAGGCTGTAATCGCTGCCAAAGGTGCTTCAACAAAGTACTGAGTAAAGGGTCTGAATACTTATCTAAATGTAATATTTCAGTTTATTTTTAATAAATTAGCAAACATTTCTAAAAACCTGTTTTTGCTTTGTTATTATTGGGTATTGTGTCTAGATTGATGAGGGGAAAAAACAATTTAATCCATTTTAGAATAAGGCTGTAACGTAACTAAATGTGGAAATAGTCAAGGAGTCTGAATACTTTCTGAAGGCACTGTATTTGTCTGCAGGATCTCATTCACCATTGTGTTAATCACTGATAGACTATAGTTCTCTGTAATCTGGCTTCTCTTTAAAGCTAGCACTCCTCTTGACCACCCACACCACGCTACACAGTCTTATCTCTGTTCCAATGTGTTAAAGACAACCATAAATGGACCATAACTCTATCTTCTCCTCTCCCTCCCTCATTAACTAAGACACCAGTTCTCTCTTGGCTGAGCTGGGCTGGACTGAAAGGAGGGAGAAAAGCTGTAGTCAAGACTGGGCTACGCTGCTACGCTGCTACGCTGCTACGCTGCCCTTGTTTCTTATGCTTTAGCACTCATCTCAGCTAGCATAGCCTGTTGTGGCTTACATGTGAAAATGAAGTAACTTTCATCCCAAAATGTTAGACAACCAACCTTACCTGTCCTTTAGTCTAGTTAACTTTGAACCATGACATGTTATTGTCATGGTAACAGCTGAATAGCCATATTATATAGAAAACAGTTTTAACCTCAAAGTAGAAGTTTAACATTATCAGATAAAATATAGAATTTGGCGTTTACTGTTATAGCCCATAGAAATGCATTGAATAACACATTTATAAATGTCAAAAAAGACAAAAAATCATAAGGAATAAGGTTTTGAATTGTCTGTCCTATATCTAGGAGATATTAGAAATATCGTAATTTTTTTTTACACATATTTAACTCCATGCTTCTATCCGTTTGTATGGGTTACCTTCAGACGAGTCCCGTGACACTTGTGCGAGTCGTAGAGCAAAACTGAGAACACCATCGTGTTTGTGAGAGTCTCCCCTTTCCATAGAAGTTTCCATAGTTTGTAGGCTCTTCGGACCCTACAGACTTTTTCATGAGAAGACTGATTTTCGGGATGTCTCATGGTCTGACAAACACCGCTGTCGATCGGCCACCTTCCACCGCAGATGCGGAAGGGTGACAGGCCTGCGGTGGATTGAGATGCAGCCCATGCAGAAACTGATATCTCTAGCTTAAACTGACGGATTTTGATGGGGATTTTTTTATTATGTTGCTTAGATTGATGCACATGTGTCAATAGACTCTTAAGGATTAACCATTAGGCTTGATATCTCCATAAATTGATTTATTGTACTCATGTAAGAGGCAATAATAAAAGCAGTATAGAAAGCCTTCCTATCAAAGTGTGTGTGTATCTATTATAAATGATTAATCCATGTGTAGGTTCCTGCAGTAGTCATTAACTACCACAGAGTCGTACCCCAGGTGTACCCCATATATGTGTATGGGAGACAATTCTACGCTGATATGTGTATCTATTAGAGGTGATTATATGTCCAGGTAGTAGATGTGGAGGTGTACCTGTAGGAGGATCTCAGTTCCCTGTCTGAAGGAGTCACAGGCCACTGCAGCGTAGAAGGCTTTTCTCTTCTTCTTATTCAGCCACATCTGGTTCTTCTCCATTCCAGCGTTCACATCTGTCAATGTCTCGGTCCTGGGGCCCTGGGGAGAGATAGGAGGGGATATTATATTATCTCATAGCGCTGTGTGTGTGAAGGAGGAATTGAAGGATGAAGAACTTGGTGACTTTAATAAAATGTCTGTCCTCTTACCACAAAGACTTCACATGTGAGACAGAGTCCATAGTTCTTAGTGAAACAGTGAGCCAGGTCCAGGAGGGCCGGTCTGTTTTTCGGTGCTCCTGTCAGCACCATACACTGAGGTCTGAGGAGAGGGGATAACAGTCAGTTAGCTAAATCACATTATCATTAGTCTTCTTAACATTCTACACTTTCAGGTTAGAAGTATTGTACCTGCCCTTCTTTTAATTTCACCTCTAACCACGTAGGTTTTCCTCCACTTGCCATCCATCAGCATAGTGAGAGGTATAATACCAGTGGCTTCTGTTGGCTCTTACCTGAAGTTCTTAACATGGTCCTCTACTCCGGTCAGTGACAGAGCGTTGTTGACCGCGCTGACGAACGTCACGGCCTGAGTGGACGAGCCCCAGTTCACATCTGAGGACAACAGAACACACTGATGTTAACACTGAACTTAGAGATGCTACGTATGTCATATGTACAGCTATGTACATCTTATGTCATCCCTATGTACTCATTCCTTTCATAGTATTACTTTTGGCCAGCCCAGGCCTCCCATGTGGTAATGTACACTGGTTCTTTGTGTGTGACTGGTTCATATGTATTGTAATGTCAGCTTGATGCAAATCAATGTCTGTGTCTCACTTGGCTTCTTGACGGTGACGTAGACATAGAGGAAGATCTCGATTGCGTAGGTGAGGAGAGCAGCCCACCAGTTGATGACAAACATCACACCACAGCAGAGCACCGCTCCAAACAGAGACAGCCACATGTTGTAGTACCTGTACGCTGGCCTCCAGCCTACACAGGGGAGAGATCACAGGAGACAACAGTTAGAGAGATTTAGAGAGAGAGTTAGAGAGAGAGAGAGAGAGAGAGAGTGAGAGATTTAGAGAGAGAGTGAGAGAGAGAGAGAGAGAGAGAGATTTAGAGAGAGAGAGGGAGATTTAGAGAGAGAGTGAGAGAGAGAGAGAGAGAGAGAGAGTTAGAGAGAGAGTGAGAGATTTAGAGAGAGAGAGAGTGAGAGAGAGAGAGATTTAGAGAGAGAGTGAGAGAGAGAGATTTAGAGAGAGAGTGAGAGATTTAGAGAGAGTGTGAGAGAGAGAGAGATTTAGAGAGAGAGTGAGAGAGAGAGAGAGAGAGAGATTTAGAGCGAGAGAGAGGATTTAGAGAGAGAATGAGCAGTGATTTAGAGAGAGAGAGAGAGAGAGAGAGAGAGAGAGAGATTTAGAGAGAGAGTGAGAGAGAGAGAGAGATTTAGAGAGAGAGTGAGAGATTTAGAGAGAGAGAGAGAGAGATTTAGAGAGAGAGTGAGAGAAAGAGAGAGAGAGATTTAGAGAGAGAGTGAGAGAGAGAGAGAGATTTAGAGAGAGAGAGAGAGAGATTTAGAGAGAGAGAGAGAGAGAGATAGAGAGAGAGAGAGATTTAGAGAGAGAGAGAGATTTAGAGAGAGAGAGAGATTTAGAGAGAGAGAGAGAGAGATTTTAGAGAGAGAGAGAGAGATTTAGAGAGAGAGAGAGATTTAGAGAGAGAGAGAGAGTACCTGGGGACTTAGCGTATGAAGCGTGGAAGCAGGAGAAGTTGATGAGGGCGTACGATGCCAGGAAGAAGTTGGAGATGATGGGAGCGATGACGTTCAGATCGGCTACACACACACACACACACACACACACACACACAGAGAGAGAGAGAGAGACACAACAGAGATTCACTTGAGTTGTTTGTGACATTACCAATATTAAACTAATTGGCGACTGTGGTTTATCTTAAATGTGTGTAGTGACCTCACTCACCGATGATTATGAAGGCGACAGCGATGATGAAGGTCAGAACGTAGCCTCTGATTGGCTCATTATTCTTGCCGTGTCCCTTGGCGAAGAACTTTAGTGCGGTGTAGATGTTGTCTTTACACAGAGCCTGAGAGGAGGAGTAGGAGGAAGAGAAGGAGGAAGAAGAGGAAGAGGGGGGGCGAGAAGGTGAGGAGGAACAGGAAGAGAAGGGTGGATGAAGAAGAGAAGGATGAAGAGGTAGGGGAGGAGGGAGAGAGAGGTAGAGGAGGGAGGAGTGGGAGTTAGCTGATTGTAACATAGTTTGACAGTTGTTGTCATCTGGCTAGAAGGAACATGAAAAAGAGAACCGCCGGTCACAAGGTGGGGCTCTGTTTCACTCATCATAGACCTTGTAGTAGTACCTGGAACCCGCAGAGCTGATGAATGAGGATCAAGTGAGCAGACAGGTGATAGACAGTAGTAGTGTGACTGACCTGGAAGACTTTGGGTGCGCTGACGAGGGAGGCGAGGGCAGAGGAGAGGGTGGCAGAGAAGGTTCCTGCTGTGATGAGAGGACCGAACCCTGACACCATGGTCATCACCTGGGAGGAGGAGACACAGGGGCTGTTTACTTTCACCGGACTGTGTGTGTGTGTGTGTGTGTGTGGCTATTTTGTTGTGTGTTGTAGTGAGTGTTCCATTTTTGTGTTGTTGTACTGAATGTGTAACTGTGTTGTTGTACTGAATGTGTAACTGTGTTGTTGTACTGAATGTGTAACTGTGTTGTTTGATTGTTGTTACATTATGGTTGTTGTTGTTGTACCTGGAAGTTGTTCATGGAGCCAAACTTGCAGCTGTTGACATCACAGGAGGAGAAGTTCCATCCCTGCTCACAGGCAGCAGTGTTGGTACCGTTACACAACATTTCCATCCCTGTGGCAATGGTGTCGTTGATGTTTCCTGTTGCATCACGCACCACCGTGGCAGCTGCTCAATTAGAAAACAGAACAGACACAACATTTAGGGAGGGTTTCGTGTGTGCGTGTGCGTGCGTGTGCGCGTGCGTGCAGTCCTTACAGACACAGAGGGCAACTCCCAGGTATGTGACTCCAGTGATGAGGATGGCCAGCAGGGTTCCTTTAGGGAGAGCATCCTGGGGATCCTGCAGGAGAACCAGAGATATAGACACCATCGTTAACAACAGCAGAAGTGATAGCTGGAGGAAACAGTTATACTGATATAACGTGGTTTGGGTCTATGGGATCATTATTCTCTGTTGTTTAAAGTGAAGGTGCCTGTTCACAGACACAATAAAGAGTATTTCTCTCTCTCTTTCGCCATCCACCTCTCTCTCTCTCTTTCTCTCTCTCTTTCTCAATTCAATTCAAGGGGCTTTATTGGCATGGGAAACATATGTTAACATTGCCAAAGTAAGTGAGGTAGATAATATACAAAAGTGAAATAAACAATAAGAATTAACAGTAAACATTACACATATAGAAGTTTCAAAAGAATAAAGACATTACAAATGTCATATTATGTATATATACAGTGTTGTAACGATGTAGAAATGGTTAAAGTACAAGGGAAAATAAATAAGCATAAATATGGGTTGTATTTACAATGGTGTTTGTTCTTCACTGGTTGACCTTTTCTTGTGGCAACAGGTCACAAATCTTGCTGCTGTGATGGCACACTGTGGTATTTCACCCAGTAGATATGGGAGTTTAGCAAAATTGGGTTTGTTTTCAAATTTTTTGTGGATCTGTGTAATCTGAGGGAAATATGTGTCTCTAATATGGTCATACATTGGGCAGGAGGTTAGGAAGTGCAGCTCAGTTTCCACCTCATTTTGTGGGCAGTGTGCACATAGCCTGTCTTCTCTTGAGAGCCATGTCTGCCTACGGCGGCCTTTCTCAATAGCAAGGCTATGCTCACTGAGTCTGTACATATGTCATGCCCTGACCTTAGAGATCCTTATTATTCTCTATGTTTGGTTAGGTCTGGGGGTGACTCGGGTGGGAAAGTCTATGTTTTCTATTTCTTTGTTTTTGGCCGAGTGTGGTTCCCAATCAGAGGCAGCTGTCTATCGTTGTCTCTGATTGGGGATCATATATAAGTTGTCATTTTCCTTTTGGGTTTTTGTGGGATCTTGTTTTCTGTTTAGTGTCTGTGCCTGACAGAACTATTCGCTTTCGTTTTGTTGCTGTAGTTATTTTGTTTAGTGTTTCTTGAATAAACAAATCATGAACACTTACCACGCTGCGCTTTGGTCTACTCTTCCTACCACCAACGAGAGCCGTTACAACATAGTCAAAGCTTTCCTTAAGTTTGGATCAGTCTCTCTCTCTCTCTCTCTCTCTCTCTCTCTCTCTCTCTCTCTCTCTCTCTCTCTCTCTCTCTCTCTCTCTCTCTCTCTCTCTCTTTCTCTTAATCTCCCCTTCACCCTCTCTTTCCTCTCCAGTGTTGGGGAAGCTACTCTGAAAATATAGTTTACCAAGCTACCAATGACTTCACACAGGAAGAAGTTGTGCTACAGTAAAACTACCCTAAAGAGAAATATACAATAGTCTATAAAGCTACCCTAAAGAGAAATATACAATAGTCTACAAAGCTACCCTAAAGAGAAATATACAATAGTTTATAAAGCTACCCTAAAGAGAAATATACAATAGTCTATAAAGCTACCCTAAAGAGAAATATACAATAGTCTATAAAGCTACCCTAAAGAGAAATATACAATAGTCTATAAAGCTACCCTAAAGAGAAATATACAATAGTTTATAAAGCTACCCTAAAGAGAAATATACAATAGTTTATAAAGCTACCCTAAAGAGAAATATACAGTACTTTATAAAGCTACTTTGAAAAAGTATTTCACTACATCCAAACTACTTCGTGAAAATAATCATATCTGAAATGTCATAATATAATGTTAAGAAACATGACTACAAGAACACATTGCTCTGTAGTCGGATGTTAACAGTGAACTGAGATCTGTGTGGTCAGGCAGATGAAAATAGTGGGTCATTTGTGAAATAGTCCTTTTTTTGCCCTTCATACCTTCAGGTCTCCGGAGATGTTAGCTCCGGCCAGGATACCCGTGGCAGCAGGGAAGAAGATGGCGAACACAGAGAAGAACGTCTCTCCATTTCGGAAGTCCGGCGGTAAGTTCTCCATAAATATTTTGGCTTTGGGGGAGAAAGAGAATAGATGTGGATGAGAAGGGTGTCTCTGTGTCAAACTGGTGATTCTGTCTCTGTGTGTCATTTGACATCTATACATTTGACGTATAGAAAAATACATGTTCTCCTCCTGACCATGTGACCTGAGCAGGACAAACTCAGGGCTCTACTCATGAAACTAATATAGCTTGATTATAAATGTGAGCATTATAAAGGTTATATATTTGATGAATTCCTCTATCTATATGAAGGAAACCTCTGTTGTTGCCTCACCGTCATAGTTAAAGAATCCTTTGGACTTCTTGTCGGTGGAGGCTGGGATGCCGGTTCCTACGAAGACGTTGGCGATGGCAATCAGGAGGATGATCAGCAGACCGATCTGGGCCTGAAGAGACAGGACATCAACAGGTTAGTCTGAGTTACAAAGCTTCCATATGAAACTAGAGGACAGTTACAAGGTCACACCATTCCTCTCCAACAGTTGCAGAGGACAAACCGACTGTGATACAGAACTGAACACACACTGATCTCAGTTACGATCAATATCAGACATGGAATTGAAAGATGTCAAGTTGATATCAGTTGATTAATTTTCTGATGGAAACATGGGGATTTGAACCATACTGTATGTGGATGTGTCTCTAGTTGTACAGTGAAGTGCAGTGCAGCGTAGTGAGAGTAACATAATGTAGTGTAGTGTATGTGTTGTATATTATATCATGCAATGTAGTATAATGTAGCGTTGAGTAGTGTATTATAATGTAGCATAGTGTAGCGTAGTATAATGTAGTGTAGTATAATGCAGTGTAGCATAGTATAGTATAATGTAGTGTAGTATATTATAATGTAGCATAGTATAATGTAGTGTAGTATAATGTAGTGTAGCGTAGTGTAGTATAATGTTGTATAATGCAGTGTAGTATAATGTAGAATAGTGTAGCGTAGTGTAGTGGAGTATAATGTAGTGTAGCGTAGTATAGTGTAGCGTAGTATAATGTAGTATAGTGTAGTGTAGTGTAATGTAGAGTAGCGTAGTGTAGTATAATGTAATGTAGCATAGAGTAGGGTAGTGTAGTATAATGTAGTATAATCTAATGTAGCGTAGAGTAGTGTAATGTAGTGTAGTATAATGTAATGTAGCGTAGTGTAGCATAATCTAGTATAATGTAGCGTAGTGAAGTATAATGTAGCGTAGTGTTGTTTATTGTAGTGTGGTGTAGTATAAGGTAATGTAGCATAGTCCAGTATAATGTAGTATAATGTAGCGTAGTGTTGTATAATGTAGTGTAGTGTAGTTTAATGTTGTATAATTTAGTGTAGTGTTGTATAATGTAGTGTAGTATAATGTAGCATAGTGTTGTTTATTGTAGTGTGGTGTAGTATAATGTAATGTAGCATAGTCCAGTATAACGTAGTATAATGTAGCGTAGTGTTGTATAATGTTGTGTAGTGTAGTTTAATATAGTGTAGTATAATGTAATGTAGCGTAGTGTTGTATAATGTAGTGTAGTGTAGTTTAATATAGTGTAGTATAATGTAATGTAGCGTAGTGTTGCTTAGCGTTGTGTAGTATCTCACCTTGGCCTCCCACTCCATCCCGGCCACTGAGATCCCCAGCAGCAGTACCACCGAGATACAGCCAATAATCCTGATGTCATTCAGCTCATCTATCATGATGGCATCATTTTCCTGTAGAGGAGAGGGAAGGAGGGGGAGAGAGGTGGAGAGAGAGATGCACAGGGAGAGGTACAGAGAGAGGGGGAGAGGGAGAGAGGGACCACAGTCAGTGATCTGACACACACACACACACACACACACACACACCAACACACACACACACACACACTGATGTTACGTACCTTGAGGAGGTCCACCACAGTCTCTGCGAAGCCCACAACGTACATCGCCACGGCAACAGCGTTAGCGAAGGCGAAGATGAGACCAATGGAACCGCCAAACTCTGGTCCCAGACTACGTGATATCAGGTAGTACGCCCCTCCTGGAAACCAATCATTCAGTCATTCAGTTAGTCAATCAATCAATCAATCAGTCATTCTTCATTCCTATACTTGTACATACAGTGGACACACAGAGCAGGTAGGGAGCGGGGATAATAACATTCCTATACTTGTACATACAGTGGACACACAGAGCAGGTAGGGAGCGGGGATAATAACATTCCTATACTTGTACATACAGTGGACACACAGAGCAGGTAGGGAGCGGGGATAATAACATTCCTATACTTGTACATACAGTGGACATAGAGCAGGTAGGGAGCGGGGATAATAACATTCCTATACTTGTACATACAGTGGACACACAGAGCAGGTAGGGAGCGGGGATAATAACATTCCTATACTTGTACATACAGTGGACATAGAGCAGGTAGGGAGCGGGGATAATAACATTCCTATACTTGTACATACAGTGGACACACAGAGCAGGTAGGGAGCGGGGATAATAACATTCCTATACTTGTACATACAGTGGACATAGAGCAGGTAGGGAGCGGGGATAATAACATTCCTATACTTGTACATACAGTGGACATAGAGCAGGTAGGGAGCGGGGATAATAACATTCCTATACTTGTACATACAGTGGACATAGAGCAGGTAGGGTAGCTTTCGCCGAAAAGCTATTTTAAAATCTGACACCGCGATTGCATAAAGGAGTTCTGTATCTATAATTCTTAAAATAATTGTTATGTATTTTGTCAACGTTTATGATGAGTAATAAAGTAAATTCACCGGAAGTGTTCGGTGGGTATGCTAGTTCTGAACATCACATGCTAATGTAAAAAGCTGCTTTTTGATATAAATATGAACTTGATTGAACAAAACATGCATGTATTGTATAACATAATGTCCTAGGAGTGTCATCTGATGAAGATCATCAAAGGTTAGTGCTGCATTTAGCTGTGGTTTTCGTTTTTGTGACATATATGCTTGCTTTGAAAATGGCTGTGTGATTATTTTTGTCAGGGTACTCTCCTGACATAATCTAATGTTTTGCTTTCGCTGTAAAGCCTTTTTGAAATCGGACAGTGTGGTTAGATTAATGAGAGTCTTGTCTTTAAAATGGTGTAAAATAGTCATATGTTTGAGAAATTGAAGTTATAGCATTTATGAGGTATTTGTATTTCGCGCCACGCGATTCCACTGGCTGTTGACCAGCGTCCCACCTTGCCCAGGGAGGTTAAGGACTTGTAAGTAAGCATTTCACTGTAAGGTCTACACCTGTTGTATTCGACGCATGTGACAAATAACATTTGATTTGATTTGGTTGACTCACCTCCTCGTACCACTCCATTGGTGCAGATAGCAGACATGGAGAGACCTGTGACAGTGGTCACCACACAGCTCAGAGCAATGACCACAATGCCCAGACCTAAAACACAAAATACCAGTTAATCCAACTCACCCCTGCTCAGGCCATTTACAGTCTGTCTACATGTGATAGCATACAATGTTTTGCAAAGTTTGAATTCCACACTGAAATGTCTTTCTTTTCTTCTTAAAGCAATTTTGGAACTTTTACTGTTGAAAAATGATATAAATACAGTAAAGTACAAAAAATAAAGGGTAAAAAATACGTTTTGAGCAAAATAGTTTTTTTTAAACACAACTGCAAACTTCAAGGAGTTGGCCTGATGGGAAGTTGTGATGTCATCGGCCTCCTCCCTTGCTTGAGGAACAATAGAGGAGCATTAGAGAGCAGAAGAGGAAAGGCCAACCCCCACTTGTGCCATATCATGAGGATACCTGGACCACCTATTGCGATGTGCCTTTTGTTAAGTAAATCAGGTGATAAATGAGCCTAATCAGAAACTGGAGTAGGACTTTAAGAACCCGAGTATAAAGGAGTGTAGAGTGTTCTGTTTTTGTCACACTGTGCTGGTTCTGAAATAATCTACCACCTCCTCTCTCTAACACCTGACCACACCTTCTGTCCCCTCCAGTCACCTCTAACACCCTGAGAAACACAGTGAAGCCTTCTGTCCCCTCCAGTCACCTCTAACACCCTGAGAAACACAGTGAAGCCTTCTGTCCCCTCCAGTCACCTCTAACACCCTGAGAAACACAGTGAAGCCTTCTGCCCCCTCCAGTCACCTCTAACACCCTGAGAAACGCAGTGAAGCCTTCTGCCCCCTCCAGTCACCTCTAACACCCTGAGAAACACAGTGAAGCCTTCTGTCCCCTCCAGTCACCTCCAACACCCTGAGAAACACAGTGAAGCCTTCTGTCCCCTCCAGTCACCTCTAACACCCTGAGAAACACAGTGAAGCCTTCTGTCCACTCCAGTCACCTCTAACACCCTGAGAAACACAGTGAAGCCTTCTGTTCCCTCCAGTCACCTCTAACACCCTGAGAAACACAGTGAAGCCTTCTGTTCCCTCCAGTCACCTCTAACACCTTGAGAAACACAGTGAAGCCTTCTGTGCGTCTGAAATGGTCCATTCTCAGGACTAATGGTGCTGTAGGCCTGCAGGCTGTTAGTCCCAGCAGGCTGTTTAATCTGATATCTGTCATGGTCTCTATCTGCACTGCAGCCTGCTCTCTGAAATACATTAGTTATGCTCCATAAAGAGGTCCTCACCCTTGATAAACACACACATGCACACACACACACACACACACACACACACACACACACACACACACACACACACCTGGTACATTCAAGCTACTTCCTTTTCTTTGACCTCAGAGTGAAGGACACTGGGAGCTGACTGGTTGTCTGGCCCTCTTTTTGTGTTGTACATATTTTTGCATTTTTGCACTCTCAGAAACAAAGAGTGCAACAAAGAATGTCCCTGTAGGTCTGGTATTCAAACTTTTTCAGCGGAGACCCAATTTTTTCCACCAGACTTTCTGGGGACCCCATTTCCCCCCCAATAATTTATTGCGACCCCAACCCAAATCTAAAGACACAACCTTAAAATGTTCACTGCATATTCATCTCTTATCAAAATTAAAAGAAACCAATAAAATTGTAGCTTTCAAATGATCTTTCTCAAAACGTTTGTATATTGTATACAGTAATACAGTAATAATCTGTACTCCTCATTGTTTAAAATATATATTTTTAAACATTTTGGCGACCCCACTGTAATTACTCCATCGTGACCCCAACTTTGAATACCACTTCTGTTAGGGAGTATTGGGGAACCCTCTGCATTTTTCTCCCATTTAACATAGGTAGAACTCTTTCTGGTTCCCAATACCACCCTTTATCTATTTGGAATCCAGATAATTTTTTTGTAACCTGGTTCTATTTGGAAACCTAAAGGGTTCTATCTGACCTGAAAAGGAGCCTGTTTTCAGGGGGTTGTCCTACAGGAACAAATGTGCTACATAGCACTCTTTTTTTTTGAGAGTGTATGTGGTGTAATTATTTATTACTCTGTGTTGTACTTACCCCAGCCGGCCTGTCCAAACACCCAGGACAGACGGATGAACAGCATCACACCCCAGATGTTCAACATACATCTCACCTAGAGAGGAGGGAAGACAAGAGGAGAGAGAGGAGGAGGAGAGGAGGAGAGAGGAGGAGAGAGAGGAGGAGAGACAGGAGGAGAGCGAGGGGAGGAGAGAGAGGAGGAGAGCGAGGGGAGGAGAGAGGAGGAGAGAGGAGGAGAGAGAGGAGGAGAGACAGGAGGAGAGCGAGGGGAGGAGAGAGAGGAGGAGAGCGAGGGGAGGAGAGAGGAGGAGAGAGACAGGAGGAGACAGAGGAGGAGAGACAGGAGGAGAGCAAGGGGAGGAGAGAGAGGAGGAGAGCGAGGGGAGGAGAGAGATAGGAGGAGAGAGAGAAGGAAAGAGGGGAGGAGAGAGGGGAGGAGAGAGACAAGGAGGAGACAGAGGAGGAAAGAGGGGAGGAGAGAGGAGGAGAGAGAGGGGGGAGAGAGCAGAGAGTAGGAGAGAGGCTAGGTTAGGTAGAGACTGGGGTTAGCCCTGAGTTACACACAGGGCAGGAATCACTTTGACCTTGTTTCTTCACTTCCAGTCTGATCGTAGTTAGGTTAGATAGAGACTGGGTTATGACAGAATGACTATTTGAATGTTTTTGTCGCTGTGTCGGTGTCTGTGTCTGAGGCTTCCAGACAGATCATGTGACCTGTCAGGGTATCACTGAGGTATGCAGGTTAACTCATTGATGCTAGGTTGTGATACAGCTCAGGAGTGGCCAGGGTGACCCCCAGTGACCCCCAGTAGAAGAGGTTCCCATAACCTGACACCACAGACCAGGACTCCCCATTCACCCTGCTCGATATCCAGCCACACTCTCTTAGACTCCATTCCTACTCACCAGGATCCCATTAGGCCAGTCCCCATAACCAACTGCCCTCACCAGGATCCCATTAGGCCAGTCCCCATAACCAACTGCCCTCACCAGGATCCCATTAGGCCAGTTCCCATAACCAACTGCCCTCACCAGGATCCCATTAGGCCAGTCCCCATAACCAACTGCCCTCACCAGGATCCCATTAGGACAGGCCAGTCCCCATAACCAACTGCCCTCACCAGGATCCCATTAGGCCAGTCCCCATAACCAACTGCCCTCACCAGGATCCCATTAGGACAGGCCAGTCCCCATAACCAACTGCCCTCACCAGGATCCCATTAGGACAGGCCAGTCCCCATAACCAACTGCCCTCACCAGGTTCCCATTAGGACAGGCCAGTCCCCATAACCAACTGCCCTCACCAGGTTCCCATTAGGACAGGCCAGTCCCCATAACCAACTGCCCTCACCAGGTTTCCATTAGGACAGGCCAGTCCCCATAACCAACTGCCCTCACCAGGATCCCATTAGGACAGGCCAGTCCCCATAACCAACTGCCCTCACCAGGATCCCATTAGGACAGGCCAGTCCCCATAACCAACTGCCCTCACCAGGATCCCATTAGGCCAGTCCCCATAACCAACTGCCCTCACCAGGATCCCATTAGGCCAGTCCCCATAACCAACTGCCCTCACCAGGATCCCATTAGGCCAGTCCCCATAACCAACTGCCCACACCAGGACCCCATTAAGAACCATCCTAATCCTGCCCCAATACAACCCATCTCCACTCCCCAGGATCCTCCTAACCCTGCCCCAATATAACCCATCTCTACTAACCAGGACCCTCCTAACCCTGCCCCAATATAACCCATCTCTACTAACCAGGACCCTCCTAACCCTGCCCCAATATAACCCATCTCTACTCCCCAGGACCCTCCTAACCCTGCCCCAACATAACCCACCTCTACTCCCAGGAGCCTCCTATCCCTGCCCCAATATAACCCACCTCTACTCCCCAGGGCCCTCCTAACCCTGCCCCAATACAACCCATCTGTACTCCCAGGACCCTCCTAACCATGCCCCAATATAACCCATCTCTACTAACCAGGACTCTCCTAACCCTGCCCCAATATAACCCATCTCTACTAACCAGGACCCTCCTAACCCTGCCCCAATATAACCCATCTCTACTAACCAGTCCCCTCCTAACCCTGCCCCAATGTAACCCATCTCTACTCCCAGGACCCTCCTAACCCTGCCCCAATATAACCCACCTCTACTCCCCAGGACCCTCCTAACCCTGCCCCAATATAACCCATCTCTACTCCCCAGGACCCTCCTAACCCTGCCCCAATGTAACCCATCTCTACTCCCAGGACCCTCCTAACCCTGCCCCAATATAACCCACCTCTACTCCCCAGGACCCTCCTAACCCTGCCCCAATATAACCCATCTCTACTCCCCAGGACCCTCCTAACCCTGCCCCAATATAACCCATCTCTATTCCCCAGGACCCTCCTAACCCTGCCCCAATGTAACCCATCTCTACTCCCCAGGACCCTCCTATCCCTGCCCCAATGTTACCCATCTCTACTCCCCAGGACCCTCCTAACCCTGCCCCAATATAACCCATCTCTACTCCCCAGGACCCTCCTAACCCTGCCCCAATATAACCCATCTCTATTCCCCAGGACCCTCCTAACCCTGCCCCAATGTAACCCATCTCTACTCCCCAGGACCCTCCTATCCCTGCCCCAATGTTACCCATCTCTACTCCCAGGACCCTCCTAACCCTGCCCCAATATAACCCATCTCTACTCCAAGGACTCTCCTAACCCTGCCCCAATATAACCCATCTCTACTCCCCAGGACCCTCCTAACCCTGCCCCAATGTAACCCATCTCTACTAACCAGGACCCTCCTAACCCTGCCCCAATGTTACCCATCTCTACTAACCAGGACCCTCCTAACCCTGCCCCAATATAACCCATCTCTACTAACCAGGACTCTCCTAACCCTGCCCCAATATAACCCATCTCTACTCCCCAGGACCCTCCTAACCCTGCCCCAATGTAACCCATCTCTACTAACCAGGACCCTCCTAACCCTGCCCCAATATAACCCATCTCTACTAACCAGGACCCTCCTAACCCTGCCCCAATATAACCCATCTCTACTCCCCAGGACCCTCCTAACCCTGCCCCAATATAACCCATCTCTACTAACCAGGACTCTCCTAACCCTGCCCCAATATAACCCATCTCTACTAACCAGGACCCTCCTAACCCTGCCCCAATGTAACCCACCTCTACTCCCCAGGACCCTCCTAACCCTGCCCCAATATAACCCATCTCTACTCCCCAGGACCCTCCTAACCCTGCCCCAATATAACCCATCTCTACTAACCAGGACTCTCCTAACCCTGCCCCAATATAACCCATCTGTACTCCCAGGACCCTCCTAACCCTGCCCCAATATAACCCATCTCTACTAACCAGGACTCTCCTAACCCTGCCCCAATATAACCCATCTCTACTAACCAGGACCCTCCTAACCCTGCCCCAATATAACCCATCTCTACTAACCAGTCCCCTCCTAACCCTGCCCCAATGTAACCCATCTCTACTCCCAGGACCCTCCTAACCCTGCCCCAATATAACCCACCTCTACTCCCCAGGACCCTCCTAACCCTGCCCCAATATAACCCATCTCTACTCCCCAGGACCCTCCTAACCCTGCCCCAATGTAACCCATCTCTACTCCCAGGACCCTCCTAACCCTGCCCCAATATAACCCACCTCTACTCCCCAGGACCCTCCTAACCCTGCCCCAATATAACCCATCTCTACTCCCCAGGACCCTCCTAACCCTGCCCCAATATAACCCATCTCTATTCCCCAGGACCCTCCTAACCCTGCCCCAATGTTACCCATCTCTACTCCCAGGACCCTCCTAACCCTGCCCCAATATAACCCATCTCTACTCCAAGGACTCTCCTAACCCTGCCCCAATGTAACCCATCTCTACTAACCAGGACCCTCCTAACCCTGCCCCAATGTAACCCATCTCTACTAACCAGGACCCTCCTAACCCTGCCCCAATATAACCCATCTCTACTCCCCAGGACCCTCCTAACCCTGCCTCAACATAACCCACCTCTACTCCCCAGGACCCTCCTAACCCTGCCCCAATATAACCCATCTCTACTCCCCAGGACCCTCCTAACCCTGCCCCAACATAACCCATCTCCACTCCCCAGGACCCTCCTAACCCTGCCCCAATATAACCCATCTCTACTCCCCAGGACCCTCATAACCCTGCCCCAATATAACCCATCTCTACTCCCCAGGACCCTCCTAACCCTGCCCCAATATAACCCATCTCTACTAACCAGGACCATCTTAACCCTGCCCCAATATAACCCATCTCTACTCCCCAGGACCCTCCTAACCCTGCCCCAATGTAACCCACCTCTACTAACCATGACTCTCCTAACCCTGCCCCAATATAACCCATCTCTACTCCCCAGGACCCTCCTAACCCTGCCCCAACATAACCCATCTCCACTCCCCAGGACCCTCCTAACCCTGCCCCAATATAACCCATCTCTACTCCCCAGGACCCTCCTAACCCTGCCCCAATGTAACCCACGTCTACTAACCAGGACCCTCCTAACCCTGCCCCAATATAACCCATCTCTACTCCCCAGGACCCTCCTAACCCTGCCCCAACATAACCCATCTCCACTCCCCAGGACCCTCCTAACCCTGCCCCAATATAACCCATCTCTACTCCCCAGGACCCTCCTAACCCTGCCCCAACATAACCCATCTCCACTCCCCAGGACCCTCCTAACCCTGCCCCAATATAACCCATCTCTACTAACCAGGACCCTCCTAACCCTGCCCCAATGTAACCCACCTCTACTCCCCAGGACCCTCCTAACCCTGCCTCAATGTAACCCACCTCTACTAACCAGGACCCTCCTAACCCTGCCCCAATATAACCCATCTCTACTCCCCAGGACCCTCCTAACCCTGCCCCAATGTAACCCACCTCTACTAACCAGGACCCTCCTAACCCTGCCCCAATATAACCCATCTCTACTCCCCAGGACCCTCCTAACCCTGCCCCAACATAACCCATCTCCACTCCCCAGGACCCTCCTAACCCTGCCCCAATATAACCCATCTCTACTCCCCAGGACCCTCCTAACCCTGCCCCAACATAACCCATCTCCACTCCCCAGGACCCTCCTAACCCTGCCCCAATATAACCCATCTCTACTAACCAGGACTCCCTTTATCCAGCCGAACCTCACGGTTCCATCTTTGTTGTCCAGGGGAATGACAGACTCCACGTCGTCCGACGGCGTCCCGTCGCTCCCCTCTCTGTCCTCCACCGTGTTCGTCACCGAGATCCTTCCATTCTACAGAGAGAAAATAGGAGAGGAAAAGACTTGTCAGGGGTACGTATCACTCCAGTCTACCTGGAGGAAGATAAAGAATACGTAGGTCATCTTATTCAACTTTAGAGGAAGTTTAGATTAGTTTTGTCTTTAGGAAATCAGAGAGAGTTGGCAGTGCAGTAACTTTATGTTAGAATTCTGGGCCTCCTGGTGGATAGGTAAGTCTCTATGAGGTCAGAACACTGTTGAAATGTCCTCTTTCTAAATCAATCAAACAAGAGACGCAGTGTTCTTGTTCGTGAGTGTGTGTGAGAGAGAGAGTCGTGCAGTTTGATTCTGATGAAGATTGATACATGTTTGGAGAAGCATTATTATACTGTGTGCTTGTCCTTGAAGACTGCACTCCGTGAGAGAGAGAGAGAGAGAGAAGGAGAGAGTGAGGGAATAGAACAGAGAGAGAGAACAGGGTGGACCCAATTTAAACTTTTTGAAAGACGAATATGAAGTGTTTAAAGGACGCATGAGTACCAAACTCTTTAATGAGATGCTCAGATCTCTGTCTGGTGTAGGGCGTGGCGTGGCTGTCAGACAGAGATAACAGACTGTCTGTCACCCAAAGGTGTAAAAAATCTATAAAACACTTTAGCCTGTCAGTATGTCAACCATTGTGTAGATCTATTCTTATCTCTGTCTTTGACGACTGTTCAGTCCCAGTGTTGGCAGTAGGTTTATAGGGTGTGAAAGATGGTTGAACTGCGGTTAATGAAAGTGGCAGGAATGTTTCTAGTTAAATAAATGATTAAAGGACTATAAACTCCATTTATCTCTCTCTCTCCTCTCCTCTCTCTTTTCTCTTTATCTTATCTTCCTCTCTGAGACTATAAAACATATGTTCTTTTCTCCAGAGAGTTCATGTTGTTCTCTTTCAGTAGGTCTATAAATGCTTTAAGAGGAATGAGTTGACCAATCCAAGGCCAACCCACTGCACACTCCACATCATTTCAACGTGGATAATTGGGAAATATTTGGTTGAGACCTTGATCAATGAGATTACAACCTATAACCCACTCAAAAAGAGAGCCGAAACTTAGGTGAATTTCCAATGTGTTATCACTATGCTTTCAACCATCTAAAAGCACAACCAAATTCAAATGAAAAAACAATGTCAGATGTTTGGTTTAGTTATCACCCAAATGTATATCACTGTGCTTTTAACCATTTAAAAGCACAGCAAAAGTTCAAATGGGAATACAATGTCAGATATTTTGTTTATGTATTTATGTGTTATAACTGTCCTTTATCTAATAGCAGAACCAAATGACCTGGATTGCAGTTGAGATTACATTAAAAGTACATGGTGCAATGATCAATGCCGTTCGAGATTCTGGGCAGATTATTACCGTAATTGTGAAGATCTCCACAGACCTGCAACGAGCTATGCATGCTATCTTCAACATGCATGCTTTATATGATGATGTAAGAAGACATTTATAGTTACAGTAACCTCAAACTGTGACCATGGATGTGCTGCTAATTTTAAGGGTGAATGTTTCATTAGTTTGTAAGATAGCCTAAAGTTAGCCTATTTACTGTATTACAATTGAATTGTGTTTGGTTGACAAGGCAACCAAATATTAACATTTAAAGGAGATTTATTTACTGCTTGGATAGTTCCGTCTGTACAACTGGCTTAACCCCATTCTTTAACTTTTATTGTTGGCTGATTTGGAGACGTGGATCCACCATATAATTTGTTAACTTGTCAACAAGTTAATAGGCTATTTATTGTATTTCAAAAGTGATATTGAATTGTATGGTTTTTGGTTGTAATTGCAACCAAATATCAACATTTGAAGGAGATTTATCTTCTGCTTGCATTCATCCATCTGTGCCACTGATTTAAAGGCAAATTAAACTTTAAATGCACTTTAAATAAAGTTGAATTTGATTTAGTCCTGTTGTTTAACTTAGATTTTTGATTGAGATGGAGACATGAATCCAACATTTATTTATCCAACAATGATTCATTTGAAAACAAACTGGAATTAAAGCCAGACTAAGTCAGTGGTACAGATGGAACTATCCAAGCAGAAGATACATTTCCTTAAAATGTTGATATTTGGTTGTGTTGACAACCAAACACAATTCAATATCACTATCACTTGAAATCCTATTGTCTATTTTTAGTGGAATCCTGGGTTGAATTGAAACAATAGCTGTTGATGACTTTTAAAATGCTATATAGGGCTAAAAATAGCATAATTGATGACATATGAGTGATAAAGTATGGTCACATTTAATTTGCTCTGTTAAACCTACCCTTTGGAATGGGTTCGATAGCAACAGCAAATCACATTTGTAAAAGTCAGTGAGAAATATCTTTATTTTATAAAACATTTTATTTAACCTTCATTTAACTAGGCAAGTCAGTTAAGAACAAATTCTTATTGTACAATGACGGCCTACCCCGGGCTAACCCTCCCCTAAACCAGACGACGCTGCACCAATTGTGTGCCGCCCTATGGGACTCCCGATCACGGCCGGTTGTGATACAGTCCGGGATCGAACCAGGGTCTGTAGTGACACCTCTAGCATTGAGATGCAGTGCCTTAGACCGCTGCGCCGCTCGGGAGCATCATAGCTAAGCAGGGCTTGTTTAAACCCTGGATGTGAGACCAAAGGGTAGCTGCAGATAAATCAGTTCTGGACATTTGGTTACCATGATGACACAATCTTGTGGTTGAAATGTAACCCTCAAAACAGCGGTTGATTACTTTTTTGAAATCCAACGTATTTCCCACGTAGATTCCACATCACAATATGTTGAGAAATGAAGTTGAAACAACATTGATTCAACCAATTTGTGCCCAGTGGGAAGTGACTTTCCCTTCTTTAGAACAGACATGAATGACTGTTACCCAATCACTGATGTGACATGATAGTAATCTGTCACACAGTCAGAGAGAGAAAGAGAAAGAGAGAGTGAGATAAACAAATCAACAGAGAGAAACAAATACAAACAGAGAGATTTGTGACACGTTGCCATGAAAACAACATTGTAAATACAACCAATACTTATCTGTTTACTTTCTTCCCCTACTAGTCGTACTACAACTATATGTACATTGTTAAAACACTGTACATATCTGATAATAGAACATTTGACACATCTTTATCCTTTTCAAACCTTTATCAGTGAAATGTTTACTGAAATTTTTTTATAGTTTCTTTTTGTTGATGTTTTCTTTTTTTCTTCTTACTTTTGTTTAGCATTTATTTAACTTGCTTTGGCAATGTAAACATATGTTTCCCTTAACAATAAAGCCCCTTTGAATTGAATTGATTTAATTGAATTGAGAGACAAACAGGCCAATGTTAATGTCAAAACATGTTCCACATAAAAATGTAATGTTTTTCATTTACTGAATCGGAATTTAGATGATCTTTCTGAATTGTCTGGATTAAAGGAGAGTTGATTCCAGTTAAAAGGCTGCTGACTTGGTGGAGACAGTTGTGTGATGTGTGTGCCGGTAAGGAAAAGAGTACAAGATATACAGATGTACAGAGACCGGTTTAAATACAGATGTGTGTAGAGGGGGTTGTAGAGGTGTGAGTACAGGTGTGGTTGCAGGTGAGGAGGACTCAGACACACACTGACCTTCTGGAAGACATCGTGGAGCTCCTGCAGGGACGGTCGGACCGCACGGTTACCGCTCACACTCCCAGCGTTACGGTAGAAGTCGATGTTGGGTACGCGGTCCAGCGTGTCATGACCAAACGCACTGACCACGGACGGACGGACGGCCCGGTGCTCTCCGTTACCGGTCCCATTACCGTTAGAGGTGGTACCACCGGAGAAAGACGTCTCCTCATAGTTAGGGGGTTCGTCCCCGATCCTGTCATAGGCATCATTCTCCATCAGACTGGCTGTAAATACAGGCTCCTCACACCTACTGGCTTCTACAGGTCAAACACTACAGAAAAGGAATACTGAGGTCCTTCAGTCCTCTGGTCAGGGCCTAGAGACTGTCTAAGAGACTGTCTAAGTATCAGAAGCAATCGGCAGCTATGGGTTTGGAGCGCTGGTATGACAGACTAGTGTTGGTTCATCTGATTCTGTTTAGTTAAATCCTTGTGTAGGTCCAGACCTGACCTATAGACCTGTCATATAGGCTGAGGTTGGCTCTGCCACCCTGGCTTTATATCCTCCTGGCCCCTACGCTGGGCTCTGCCTGGGACTCAGCCATTGGCTGAACCAGCGGTCCTACCAACCACTCTCAGGACCCTGTATGTCTCAGATGTCCTTGCTGCATCCTCGGGGCCACAAAGCTTCTGACTAACCATTAACCAAGTAATAAACACCTTGGAAGATAAAGACCTGGAGCTCACAGTGTGAAATCAAAGCAAGCCTAAATATCTTATATTGAGTGATAATTCACTTAAAATTTGTATTTTTCATAGTTTTTTGTAGCAAGCTGCATTATCTAACGATATTGGCAGACAATTTTGCTTATTTTAACCGCCCAAAAACTTAATACAAGTAATTTATCTTATTTCAAGATAATTTTATAGATATTTGACCTTAATACGACTATTAAGGTACAATATCTTTAACAGATTACTTATATTAAAGATGCACAATGCAGAAATCGCTACTCCATTTCCTGGTTGCTTTCAATGAAAATGACAGATCTATAACACACATTTCTATGTGAATTTTGTCCGGTCGCCCAAAAAGTTACATATTGCAGCTTTAAGTCTATAGATTAAAATAAGCAAAATGATCTGCCAATGATAGGATTTATTTTAAAAAGTGAATTATCACTCAATATAAAAAAAATCACAAGGTGACCAGAAAAAAGTTTAAAGGTTAAAGTCACTAAACAATTAATAGGTTAGAGAGGAATGGCAATGTGACTCTAATGATAGGGGGTTATGATTGACACACGGTGTGGAGAAATAACTTCTGCCTTATTCTCGAATGATGTAAATTGGCGTTGATACTCTGTCAGTGTATACATCTGCAGTCTTAGTGTCTGTAAAGCCTATTGTCTGTCTCAAACCCATTTTTCTATGCTTAATAATGAATAAAAAATCAGCAAAATGTACTGTTGATAGAACAGAGATAGAAAGAGTGTTGTGGAGGTGGGAATTTTTACAAGAAGGTCACACTGACTGAAACTGTCAGCAAATAATAAAATGTAGAATACAAAGGGTGACTTTACTGTGAAATGCTTGCTTACGAGCCCTTCCCAACGATGCCTAGTTAAATCACAGTAAACATGTGTGCAGGGAGGAGTAACACATCTCTGATGAACTGTAATGGAGGTTGTCATACTGGACAGGTTGAGTGGTGCAGTAATAGGATGAGGTTGAGTTCTTCATGCGCAGTCCATGTTAGGCTTAGTTCTTCATGAACAATCCCTGTTAGGCTTAGTTCTTCATGCACAGTCCATGTTAGGCTTAGTTCTTCATGAACAGTCCCTGTTAGGCTTAGTTCTTCATGCACAGTCCATGTTAGGCTTAGTTCTTCATGAACAATCCCTGTTAGGCTTAGTTCTTCATGCACAGTCCATGTTAGGCTTAGTTCTTCATGAACAGTCCCTGTTAGGCTTAGTTCTTCATGCGCAGTCCATGTTAGGCTTAGTTCTTCATGCACAGTCCATGTTAGGCTTAGTTCTTCATGCGCAGTCCATGTTAGGCTTAGTTCTTCATGCGCAGTCCATGTTAGGCTTAGTTCTTCATGCGCAGTCCATGTTAGGCTTAGTTCTTCATGCACAGTCCATGTTAGGCTTAGTTCTTCATGAGCAGTCCCTGTTAGGCTTAGTTCTTCATGCACAGTCCATGTTAGGCTTAGTTCTTCATGCGCAGTCCATGTTAGGCTTAGTTCTTCATGCACAGTCCATGTTAGGCTTAGTTCTTCATGCACAGTCCGTGTTAGGCTTAGTACTTCATGAACAGTCCATGTTAGGCTTAGTTTTTCATGAACAGTCCCTGTTAGGCTTAGTTCTTCATGCGCAGTCCATGTTAGGCTTAGTTCTTCATGCACAGTCCATGTTAGGCTTAGTTATTCATGAACAGTCCCTGTTAGGCTTAGTTCTTCATGCACAGTCCATGTTAGGCTTAGTTCTTCATGCGCAGTCCATGTTAGGCTTAGTTCTTCATGCACAGTCCATGTTAGGCTTAGTTCTTCATGCACAGTCCGTGTTAGGCTTAGTACTTCATGAACAGTCCATGTTAGGCTTAGTTTTTCATGCACAGTCCCTGTTAGGCTTAGTTCTTCATGAACAGTCCATGTTAGGCTTAGTTCTTCATGAACAGTCCCTGTTAGGCTTAGTTCTTCATGAACAGTCCCTGTTAGGCTTAGTTCTTCATGAACAGTCCCTGCTAGGTTTAGTTCTTCATGCACAGTCCATGTTAGGCTTAGTTCTTCATGCACAGTCCCTGTTAGGCTTAGTTCTTCATGAACAGTCCTTGTTAGGCTTAGTTCTTCATGCACAGTCCCTGTTAGGCTTAGTTCTTCATGAACAGTCCTTGTTAGGCTTAGTTCTTCATGCACAGTCCCTATTAGCATTCTGTATGAACTCTGAATGTGTTAAGCAGTCAATATGTAGGTGCCCTTCAAATAAAGTGTTTCCTATTATTTGTACCCATCTTTTGAACTGTTTTATGACATCACATGTTAAGTATGTTTCACATAATGTACTATGATGTTAGGTAAATAAACCTCAACCTGAAGCTGAACCCAGAGCACTAGGAGGTGAACAGGTGGACAGGAAATTAAAGGTGTTAATATGGAAGTTAATATGAGACTTAAAGTGGAACTGACAGCGTTTTAGCAACATGAAATCTTATTCAAATCTATTCATATTCACCCCCAGGAAGAATATGATGCCTTCTTTTCTGACAAGCGAGCACATAGATTTTCACGTTTTCATACTTTCATAGAATGTTTGGGAATGACGCAGAGTAAGGTATTGGTGAAAATTCCATAGCAATCTACAGTAAGAAAGTGGCAGTGCGTCTGGACAATTAATAGACACTGCAGTAAATAAAAACGAACACAAAGTGTGTCTTGTCCAGGCCCGGACTAAGCAGATCAGTGCGCCATAGCCAATCAGAGCTACAGTAGGCCTTTATGCAAATTAGGCACACAGGCCTGCCTGCCATCATTCACTTTGAACTGGACACAGGCAGTAGCAACAGAACAACTTTACATCATTATAAATCATTTGCAAAAGCCACAAAATGCAGTTTAATGGTTTTCTGCAAATGTGTAAATACCATGCGAGTCCTCTTACATATGGGAACTTTACTGTCCTATTGATCAAACAACCATAAACAGGTTCATTCAATTACACGTTAATTATATTATATACACACACCTTAACGCATACTTGAAATTATATTATGTGACCAAAATATTTAAAAAAATATTTATATATATTAAAACATTTTCTTTGAAGCATAATTATTTTTAAGTACTGGTGTTACTGTCCCCACTACTAAAAAAAGTACTTAAATACATGTCTGTCACGACTTCCACCGAGGGTGGTTCCTCTCCCTGTTCGGGCGGTGCTCGGCGGTCGACGTCGCCGGCCTACTAGCCGTCACCGATCCATTTTTCTTTTTCCATTTGTTTTGTCTTTGGTTTTTTCACACCTGGTTTCATTTGCTTTAATTTCTGTGTGTATATTTTACCCCTGTTGTCTGCTTAGGTTTGTGCGGAATTATTTTGTCTCAGGTTGCTCGTTGAGGTTGTGCCTCAGTTATTTTTCACGTATATACAGATTATGTATAAGTTTGAGGAGCGTTGTTTTTTCCTCCTTCCGTGATTAACTTATTTCTCTTACTGTCGTGGGCGTTGTTTGGTATTGTTCCTGTATTTTTGTGGTGGGCTTGCCTATTAAAAGACATCTCTGCTCTCCTGCGCTTGACTCCTTCACCTACCTCATATACATCACCTAACAATGTCATTTTGTCATTGAAACATTTAAATGAATTACTGTAGAATTCCATTCATTCCTATAGAGGACTGCTTTTCTGAGGAGTGCCAATATGGCTTGTGACTAGATGGAATACAGCTACAGATGAGATTTAAAATTGAACTACCGCGAGAGTTGAACTTAACGTTTTGAAGCCAGAGGATGAGCCTGAGTTGACGATTGTTTATTTTCGATGAAAGTACTGATGATGGGTGTACTGTTTCTTGTATGCATTGTATGCGTGTGCTTACTGTGACTGTCACCCTGATATTGCCATCAGTAGCCCAGCTACTTCCAGCACAGTGGAGTCTGCTGAGGGGAGGACGGCTCATAATAATGACATTAGCTAATTGGCATGCCACTGTGATGTCCATATGAATACTAGCTAGCTGTTATCACAGATAGATGAGGAAACCAATATACAGTCAATGGTTAAAAGTATATTTACTGTCATCACTGAGGCATTCTAACTAACTAGTTATCTGAACTACGTAAATCTAGGTAGCTATTGCAACAAGAACGGAAAGTGCCATGTCACTGTCCAAACTCTCGCGGTATTTCAATTGTAAATCTCATCCGTAGCTGTATTCCTTCTAGTCACAACTGCCAATATGGCCGACTGGTGGCTTCAAAGCGTCTCCATGGTCAAAACATAGCATCAACAATCCAGGGTTTATCACCCCCCAAAAAATCTTCAAATAAGTAATTTATCTTATATTTTTCAAGATATTTCACCATTAATATGACGATTAGGGTACAATATCTTGAGAAATATCTTGAAATTAGATAAATGACTTGTATTAAGCATTTTTTAAATTAAAATAAGCAAAATGATCAGCCAATGACATAAGATAATTTAGCTTGGTACGAAAAAACATGAAAAAAAATATTTTAAGTGAATTATCACTTAATATAATATATTTTGGCTTGCTTAGATTTCACTTTTTGCTGTGCGGTAGAACAAACTGGCAGAGCTCCTTTCGAGACTATCCTATCAACAGGACCTGAAGAACTGTAATAGCCTGTGTTTCTCTTAGTCTTGGCTGAACAAGGACATGGATAATAAATGTACTGTACATTAAGCTCAAGGGAGGAGGTGTGTATCTCTTTGTTAACAACAGCTGGTGCACGATCTCTAATATCATGTAAGACTCAAGGTTTTGCTCGCCTGAGTTAGAATACCTCATGCTAAGATGTAGACTATACTATTTACCAAGAGGGTTTTAATTTACCACCATTTACCACCACAAACCGATGGTGGCCGCACTCAATGAGCTGTATAGGGCCATAAGCAAACAAGAAAATGCTTATCAAGAGCGGCACTCCTAGTGGCCAGTGATTTTAATGCAAGAAAACCGAAATCCGTCTTACCTCATTTCTACAATCATGTCACCTGTGCAACTAGATGCGAAAAAAACAAATATCCGATGGCTTTGAGGAGTTGACCACATCATTCACCGGCTTCATTAATAAGTGCATCGACAATGTTGTCCCCACAGTGATTGCACGTACTGCTCCCCGGGTGCTGATGACGTGGTCGTTGATTAAGGCAGCCCCTCACACATCTCTGATTCAGAGGGGTTGGGTTAAATGCGGAAGACACATTTCGGTTGAATGCATTCAGCTGTACAATTGACTAGGTTTCCCTTTTCCCCCACCAGAAGCCATGGATTACAGGCAACATCTGCACTGAGATAAAGGCTAAAGCTTCTGCGGGACACTAATCCGGACACTTATAAGAAATACCGTTACACCCTCCTACAAACCATCAAACGGGCAAGCATCAATACAGGACAAAGATCGAATCCTACAACACCGGCTCTGATGCTCGTCGGATGTGGCAGGGCATGCCAAATATCACAGACTACAAAGGAAACCGCAGCCGCGAGCTGCCCAGTGATGCAAACCAACCAGACGAGCTAAATGTCTTCTATGCTTTCCCTCAAGGCAAGCAACACTGAACCATACATGAGAGCACCAGCTGTTCCGGAAAACTGTGTGATCATGCTCTTCATAGCAGACATAAAACCTTGAAACAGGTCAACAGGATGCATACTCTGAGCATGCGCTGTCCAGCTGGCAAGTGTCTTCACAGACATTTTACATTTTCAGTCATTTAGCAGGCACTCTTATCCAGAGCTACTTACAGTAGTGAATGCATACATTTCATACATTAAATACATACCATACATTTTTTCCCATACTGGTCTCCCATGGGAATCAAACCCACAACCCTGGCATTGCAAACACCATGCATTGCAAACACCATGCTCTACCAACTGAGCCACACGGGACCTCTCCCTGATCCAGTCTGTAAAAACTACAAGTTTCAAGCAGACAACCATAGTCCCTGTGCCCAAGAATGCCAAGGTAACCTGTCTAAATGACTATCGCCCTCTAGCACTCACATCTGTAGCCATAAAATTCTTTGAGAGGCTGGTCATGGCTCAAATCAACACCATCATCCCAGACACCCTGGACCCACTCCAGTTTGCATACAGAAGGCCAAGAACACCCCCATTCATATCGACGGGGCTGTAGTGGAGCAGGTTGAGAGCTTCAAGTCACTAAGGATCTATTGTGGTCCACACACACCAAGACAGTTGTGAAGAGGGTATGCCGCTCCCCCCTTAGGAGGCTGAAAAGATTTGTTATGGGCCCTCAGATCCTCAAAAAGTTCTACAGCTCCACCATTGAGAGCATCTTGACTGGCTGCATCACCTCTTGGTATGGCAACTGCTTGGCATCCAGGCCTCAAGGTGCTACAGAGGGTAGTGCGTACGGCCCAGTACATCACTGGGGCCGAGGTCCCTGCCATCCAGGACCTCTATAGGAAGGCCCTAAAAATTGTCAAAGACTTGTAAAAGCAGTGCATAAGGCTCCCGAGTAGCGAAGCGTTCTAAGGCACTGCATCTCAGTGCAAGAGGTGTCACTACAGTCCCTGGCTCTATCACACCAGACCGTGATTGGGAATCCCATAGGGTGCCGCACAATTGGCCCAGCATCGTGCAGGTTTGTCTGGGGTAGACCGTCATTGTAAATAAGAATTTGTTCTAAACTGACTTGCCTAGTAACCATAACGGTTAAAAATATATAAATAATTTAAAAAAGCATTCTGTATGATCTCTGAATGTGTTAAGAAGTCAATATGTTGGTACCTTTTAAATAAAGTATAACTATTATTTGTACCCATCTTTTGAACTGTTTTATGACAATACATGTTAAGTATGTTTCACATAATGTACTATGATGTTAGGTAAATAAACCTCAACCTGAAGCTGAACCCAGAGTGGCAGAGCACTAGGAGGTGAACAGGTGGACAGGAAATTAAAGGTGTTAATATGGAAGTTAATATGAGACTTAATAACAGGAACAGCTCCAGGGCCTTTCTCTCTTTCTACAGCCACATAACTCCTGGTGTCACAAACGTCGTATAGAGGAGACCAAGGCGCAATGTGTTGCGTGCTCATAATATATTTGAATGAAAAACGAACACTTATACAAAAAGAAACAAAACGACAGCAAACAGTTCCGTCAGGCAGCATACAACTAAACGGAGAACAACTACCCACGAAATCTAAAGGAAAAAAGGCTGCCTAATTATGGCCTCCAATCAGAGACAACGATGAGACAGCTGCCTCCGATTGGAAACCATACCCGGCCAAAACATAGAAATACAAACATAGAATGCCCACCCTCTATCACACCCTGACCTAACTAAACAGAGAAAAACCAGCTCTCTAGGTCAGAACGTGACAGTACCCCCCTCCCCAAAGGTGCGGACTCCCGGCCGCAAACCTGAACCTATAGGGGAGGGTCTGGGTGGGCATCTATAATTGGCGGCGGCTCTGGTTCAGGGCGTAGCACCCCCACCACCCATTGATCCCCCCGCTTCTGTGTGTCCGGAGGAACCAGACCGTGGATCATTGCCGGAGGCTTTGGGACGCCAACTGCCACTGACGACTCTGGGCTGCAGGCCGCCGCTGAAGACTCTGGGCTGCAGACCGCCGCTGAAGACTCTGGGCTGCAGACCGCCGCTGAAGACTCTGGGCTGCAGACCGCCGCTGAAGACTCTGGGCTGCAGACCGCCGCTGAAGACTCTGGGCTGCAGACCGCCGCTGAAGACTCTGAGCTGCAGACCGCCGTTGAAGACTCCGGGCTGCAGACCATCGCCGAAGGCTCCGGACTGAGAAGCGTCGCCGGAGGCTCCGGACTGGAGAGCGTCGTTGTAGGTTCCGGACTATGGAACGTTTCTGCAGTCTCCTTGCCATGGATCATCTCTACAGGTTCCGCGCCATGGATCATCACTGGAGGCTTCGTGCCATGGATCATCTCTACAGGTGCCGGGCCATGGATTATCCCTACAGGCTCCAGACCATGGATAATCCCTACAGGCTTTTTGCCATGGATTATCTCTACAGGCTCCGTGCCATGGATTACCTCTGGAGGCTTCGTGCCATGGAACATCCCTACAGGCTCCGGGCCATGGATCATCACTAGAGGCTTCGGACCATCGATTATCACTGGAGGCTTTCTTCGTGAAGCTGGAACAGGTCTCACCGGACTGGGGAGACGCACTGAGGACCGAGTGCTAGGAGCAGGCACAGGACGTACCAGGCTATGGAGGCGCACTGGAGAGAGAGTGCGAGAAGCAGGCACAGGACATACTGGGCTATGGAGGCACACTGGAGAGAGAGTGTGAGAGGCAGGCACATGCTCACCACAATAAGCACGGGTAGTTGGCTCAGGTCTCACCCCTGGCCCAGCCAAACTACCCGTGTGCCCCCCCAAAAAAGATTTGGGGGTGCCTCTCGTTCCTCCCCGGTAGGCCACGACACTTGTCCAATACCTGATCCCCTGGGAGGCGCTCCTCTCCTGCCCCTAACTCCTCCAAAACCCAAGATATACTCCTCCTTATCTCCTTAATTGTCCATAGCTCCATATCACGCTGCTTGGTCCCTTGGTGGTGGGTAGTCCTGTCACAAGCGTCGTATAGAGGAGACCAAGGCGCAGCGTGTTGCGTGCTCATAATATATTTTAATGAAAAACGAACACTTATACAAAAAGAAACAAAACGACAGCAAACAGTTTCGTCAGGCAACATAGAACTAAACGGAGAACAACTACCCATGAAAACTAAAGGAAAAAAGGCTGCCTAAGTATAGCTTCCAATCAGAGACAACGATAGACAGCTGCCTCCGATTGGAAACCATACCCGGCCAAAACATAGAAATACAAACATAGAATGCCCACCCTCTATCAGACCCTGACCTAACTAAACAGAGAAAAAACAGCTCTCTAGGTCAGAGCGTGACACCTGGGTTGTATTCATCAGGCACCAAACGGAAGAAAACAGACTGAAACAGGGAGGGACGACCTACATGTGTCCAATAAGAAATGCTTGTTTTAGTTTTCTGTTGCAAAACGTTTTGCTGCAGTGTGTACTATTGAATACGACCCTGAGCTGCTGCTGCTGCTGCTAGGGTGTTGTTTAAAAGGCTTCACAGGTAAACTTCCTTATTACCCAGAACTACCAGTCATTTATGTAGCTGTGAATGACTGGCAAGGCTAATAGCTAATATCTGCTTACGTCCCAAATAGCATCCTATTCCCTACATAGTGCATTACTTTTGACAAGTGGTCAAAAGTAGTGCACTAGATAGGGAATAGGGTGGGACACAGTCGCTGTGTATCTGACCTTGGCTGACCTTGGCTTTAGCCTGAAGACAAAAACACCCCAGGAGCAGCACGTGTTTCTAATAGCAGATTAGGGATAGTCTAATAACTGATGACAGCTAGGAGACTTATCACAGGCTATATATTGCTATTCAATTGCTACAATATAGGACCTTCAATTTAGCCACAGCAGGAAAATAATTCTACAGCAACAGGAAATGTGAATTATTATCTGGATTATAATTAATGAACATTTTTGGAGGGGTTTAGATACATTTGTTGTAGGAGAAAATCAAGTCTGAAATTTCAGAGTACAAATTACCAACTTCAGAAGCCTCAAATACACAAAATGTCCTGCATAGCATGAAAGTAATCCTGCAACAGGGTAATCAAGTTAAAGCTGTAATATGTAACTTTTTGGGCTACCTGACCAAATTCCCATAGAAATGTTATAGATCTCTCATTCTCATTGATAGCACATCTAAGAAGTGGTAGATCTGTTCTAGGTGCGGTATTTCTATGCTTCCCATCTTAAGTAAAAATTTCAGCTTCAAACAGTTGAAAATACAATATTTTTGGTTATTGAAAATATATTTCACAGCGGTTTAGATGGTGCAATTATGCTCTACATTATACATTGCTTGTTTTGTCACATAAACTGAAATTAGGCAAACCATTAGAATTTTAGCAACCAGGAAATGGCGTAGCTATTGCTGCATATTGCACCTTTAAGATCCTACATCTGTATATTGATTGTGCTAATGAAGTATGGCATGTTCCTCACAGGGAGACCCAGGTTCTCTGAATAGATAGAGGAAAGCCTTGCCCATACATCCTACCCAGCACTAGGGGCCTATTTCATCAAACCAAATAACCAGGTTTCAGGAACCATACAATAAAATACAATACTGTACATAACAACAGCACTATATGAATCCATCTAGGAACCATGTCACCATGGGGGTCTCACTTTAAGCTGATGTAACAGTGGTATTCCCTCCTTCCTGTCCCTTGATTTTTATCTTGATCTTGTTACGATAAGACAGCAAGGAAATGGACCTAGGCATGGCGGTGAGATCCGAAGAGCACAGGTAATAATAATAATGGTTGATAATGCCTCCCCCCCTCCCTCTCTGCGGATGACTTCGTCAACCATTTTGAAAAGAAGGTTGACGACATCCAATCCTCGTTTGTTAAGTCAAACGACACCGTTGGTCCTGCTCACATTGCCCTACCCTATGCTTTGACCTCGTTCTCCCCTCTCTCCCCAGATGAAATCTTGCGACTTGTGACGGCCGGCCGCCCAACAACCTGCCCGCTTGACCCTATCCCTTCCTCTCTTCTCCAGACCATTTCCGGAGACCTTCTCCTTTACCTCACCTCGCTCATCAACTCATCCTTGACCGCTGGCTACGTCCCTTCCGTCTTCAAGAGAGCAAGAGTTGTACCCCTTCTCAAAAAACCTACACTCGATCTCTCCGAACTCTTGAGCGTGCCGTCCTTGGCCAGCTCTCTTGCTATCTCTCTCAGAATTACCTTCTTGATCCAAATCAGTCAGGTTTCAAGACTGGTCACTCAACTGAGACTGCTCTTCTCTGTGTCACGGAGGCTCTCCGCACTGCTAAAGCTAACTCTCTCTCCTCTGCTCTCATCCTTCTAGACCTATCTGCTGCCTTTGATACTGTGAACCATCAGATCCTCCTCTCCACCCTCTCCGAATTGGGCATCTCCGGCGCGGCTCACTCTTGGATTGCGTCCTACCTGACAGGTCGCTCCTACCAGGTGGCGTGGCGAGAATCTGTCTCCGCACCACGTGCTCTCACCACTGGCGTCCCCCAGGGCTCAGTTCTAGGCCCTCTCCTATTCTCGCTATACACCAAGTCACTTGGCTCTGTCATATCCTCACATGGTCTCTCCTATCATTGCTACGCAGACGACACACAATTAATCTTCTCCTTTCCCCCTTCTGATAACCAGGTGGCGAATCGCATCTCTGCATGTCTGGCAGACATATGATGGATCACCACCTCAAGCTGAACCTCGGCAAGACGGAGCTGCTCTTCCTCCCGGGGAAGGACTGCCCATTCCATGATCTCACCATCACGGTTGACAACTCCATTGTGTCCTCCACCCAGAGTGCTAAGAGCCTTGGCGTGACCCTGGACAACACCCTGTCGTTCTCCGCTAACATCAAGGTGGTGACCCGATCTTGTAGGTTCATGCTCTACAACATTCGCAGAGTACGACCCTGCCTCACACAGGAAGCGGCGCAGGTCCTAATCCAGGCACTTGTCATCTCCTGTCTGGATTACTGCAACTCGCTGTTGGCTGGGCTCCCTGCCTGTGCCATGAAACCCCTACAACTCATCCAGAACGCCGCAGCCTGTCTGGTGTTCAACCTTCCCAAGTTCTCTCACGTCACCCCACTCCTCCGCACACTCCACTGGCTTCCAGTTGAAGCTTGCATCTGCTACAAGACCATGGTGCTTGCCTACGGAGCTGTGAGGGGAACGGCACCTCCATACCTTCAGGCTCTGATCAGGCCCTACAGCCAAACAAGGGCACTGCGTTCATCCACCTCTGGCCTGCTGGCCCCCCTACCTCTGCGGAAGCACAGCTCCCGCTCAGCCCAGTCAAAAGTGTTCGCTGCTCTGGCACCCGAATGGGGGATCAAGCTCCCTCACGACGCCAGGACAGCGGAGTCAATCACCACCTTCCGGAGACACCTGAAACCCCACCTCTTTAAGGAATACCTGGGATAGGATATAGTAATCCTTCTAACCTCCCCCCCCCAAAAAAATATATATACAAAAGATATAGATGTACTATTGTAAAGTGGTTGTCCCACTGGATATCATAAGGTGAATGCACCAATTTGTAAGTCGCTCTGGATAAGAGCGTCTGCTACATGACGTAAATGTAAATGTAATAATGGTATAACAGGAAATGGACCTAGGCATGGCGGTGAGATCTGAAGAGCACAGGTAATAATAATAATGGTTGATAATGGTATAACAGGAAATGGACCTAGGCGTGGTGAGATCCGAAGAGCACAGGTAATAATAATAATGGTTGATAATGGTAGATGACAGTCCAGGTCCAGAGTTCAGACGGGGCAGGGACAGGGTTGGGCAACAGGCTGTACAGGACAGTATGGTACACTAGAGGAGTTTCCCCAAACATGGCTGTCACTAGATGAATAGCTATATGCACATAGCTACAGTATATATATATATATATATATATATATATATATATATATATATATATATATATGTCAGAGCGGCATTTGACTAAGATACAGTGGCATAGTATAGAGTACAGTTTACACATATGAGATGAGTAATGCTAGATACAGAACATTATTACAGTGGCTAGTTATCCATTTCTAACAGTGGCCAGTGCCTCCAAATCTATGTCTATAGGCAGCCGCCCCTGATGTGCTAGTGATGGCTGTTTATCAGTCTGATGGCCTTGAGATAGAAGCTGTTTTTCAGTCTCTCAGTCCCAGCTTTGATGCACCTGTACTGACCTCGCCTTCTGGATGATAACGTGGTGAACATGCAGTGGCTCGGGTGGTTGATGTCCTTGATTATCTTTTTGGTCTTCCTATGGCACCGGTGCTGTAGGTGTCCAGGAGGGCAGGAAGTTTGCCACCGGTAATGCGTTGGGCAGAGCGCACCACCCTCTGGAGAGCTTTGCGGTTGTGGGTGGTGCAGTTGCTATACCAGGTGGTGATGCAGCCTGACAGGATGCTCTCAATTGTGCATCTGTAAAAGTTTGTGAGGATTTTAGGTTTTAAGCCAAATTTCTTTACCTCCTGAGGTTGAAGAGGCGCTATTGTGTTGCTGTATGTGTCGAACTGCTTTGCTTTATCTTGGCCAGGTCGCAGTTGCAAATGAGAACTTTTTCTCAACTAGCCTACCTGGTTAAATAAAGGTGAAATAAATAAAAATATCAGGAAGTGCATTGGAGATGTTGTACCCACAGTAACTATTAAAACCTACCCCAACTAGAAACCGCGGATAGTCTTCTTTCCCTAGTTAAATGCGATGGTTCGGGCTTTCGGTTTTGCGCGAATGCTCCCATCTATCCGCGGTTTCTAGTTGGGGTAGGTTTTAATAGTTACTGTGGGTACAACATCTCCAATGCACTTCCTGATATTTTTATTTATTTCACCTTTATTTAACCAGGTAGGCTAGTTGAGAAAAAGTTCTCATTTGCAACTGCGACCTGGCCAAGATAAAGCAAAGCAGTTCGACACATACAGCAACACAGTTACACATGGAATAAACAAACATACAATCAATAATACAGTAGAAAAAAATCTATTTACAGCATGTGCAAATGAGGTAGGATAAGAGAGGTAAGGCAATACATAGGCCATGGTGGCAATCAATTACAATATAGCAATTAAACACTGGAATGGTAGGATGTGCAGAAGATGAATGTGCAAGTTGAGATACTGGAAGGAGAGGCGGACAAAGGAAAAATTGGCTTTGGGGGTGACCAGTGAGATATACCTGCTGGAGCGCGTGCTACGGGTGGGTGCTGCTATGGTGACCAGTGAGCTGAGATAAGGCGGGGCTTTACTTAGCAGAGACTTGTAGATGACCTGGAGCCAGTGGGTTTGGCGACGAGTATGAAGCGAGGGCCAGCCAACGAGATCATACAGGTCGCAGTGGTGGGTAGTAAATGGGGCTTTGGTGACAAAACGGATGGCACTGTAATAGACTGCATCCAATTTGTCGAGTAGAGTGTTGGAGGCTATTTTGTAAATGACATCGCCGAAGTCGAGGATCGGTAGGATGGTCAGTTTTACGAGGGTATGTTTGGCAGGATGAGTGAAGGATGCTTTGTTGCGAAATAGGAAGCCGATTCTAGATTTCATTTTGGATTGGAGATGTTTGATGTGAGTTTGGAAGGAGAGTTTACAGTCTAACCAGACACCTAGGTATTTGTAGTTGTCCACATATTCTAAGTCAGAACCGTCCAGAGTAGTGATGCTGGACAGGCGGGCAGGTGCGGGCAGCGATCGGTTGAAGAACATGCATTTAGTTTTACTTGCATTTAAGAGCAGTTGGAGGCCACGGAAGGAGAGTTGTATGGCATTGAAGCTCATCTGGAGGTTAGTTAACACAGTGTCCAACAAAGGCCCATAGGTACACAGAATGGTGTCGTCTGCATAGAGGTGGATCAAAGAATCACCAGCAGTGAGAGCGACATCATTGATGTATACAGAGAGAGAGTCGGCCCGAGAATTGAACCCTGTGGCACCCCCATAGAGACTGCCAGAGGTACGGACAACAGGCCCTCCGATTTGACATGCTGAACTCTATCGGAGAAGTAGTTGGTGTACCAAGCGAGGCAATCATTTGAGAAACTAACGCTATTGAGTCTGCCAATGAGAATGCTGTGATTGACAGAATCAAAAGCCTTAGCCAGGTCGATGAATATGGCTGCACAGTAATGTCTCTTATCGATGGCGGTTATGATATCGTTTAGGACCTTGAGCATGGCTAAGGTGCAGCCATGACCAGCTCTGAAACCAGATTGCATAGCGGAGAAGGAACCGTGAGATTCGAAATGGTCGGTAATCTGTTTGTTAACTTGGCTTTCAAAGACCTTAGAAAGGCAGGGTAGAATAGATATAGGTCTGTAGCAGTTTGGGTCTAGAGTGTCTCCACCTTTGAAGAGGGGGATGACCGCAGCTGCTTTCCAATCTATGGGAATCTCAGACGATACTAAAGAGAGGTTGAACAGGCCAGTAATAGGGGTTGCAACAGTTGCGGTGGATAATTTTAGAAAGAGAGCGTCCAGATTGTCTAGCCCGGCTGATTTGTAGGGGTCCAGATTTTGCAGCTCTTACAGAGCATCAACTATCTGGATTTGGGTGAAGGAGAAGCGGGGGAGGTTTGGGCGAGTTGCTGTGGGGAGCGCATGGCTGTTGACTGGGGTAGGGGTAGCCAGGTGGAAAGCATGGCCAGCCGTAGAAAATACTTATTGAAATTCTCAATTATTGTAGTAGCGACAGTGTTTCCTAGCCTCAGTGCAGTGGGCAGCTGGGAGGGGGTGCTCTTATTCTCCGTGGACTTTACAGTGTCCCAGAACTTTTTAGAGTTTGTACTACAGGATACAAATTTCGGTTTGAGAAAGCTAGCCTTAGCGTTCCTAACTGCCTGTGTATATTGGTTCCTAACTTCCCTAAAAAGTTGCATATCACGGGGGCTACTCGATGCTCGCTGCAGAACGCCACAGGATGTTTTTGTGCTGGTCAAGGGCAGACAGGTCTGGAGTGAACCAAGGGCTATATCTATTCCTAGTTAAACATTTTGGATTGGAGCATGCTTATTTAAGATGGTGAGGAAGGCACTTTTAAAGAATAACTTGGCATCCTCTACTGACGGGATGAGGTCAGTGTCATTCCAGGATACCCCGGCCAGGTCGATTAGAAAGGCCTGTTCGCTGAAGTGTTTTAGGGAGCGTTTGACAGTGATGAGGGGTGGTCATTTGACCGCAGACCCATTACGGATGCAGGCAATGAGGCAGTGATCGCTGAGATCTTGGTTGAAAACAGCAGAGGTGTATTTGGAGGGCGAGTTAGTTAAGATGATATCTATGAGGGTGCCCGTGTTTACGGATTTTGGGTTGTACCTGGTAGGTTGATTGATAATTTGTATGAGATTGAGGGCATCAAGCTTAGATTGTAGGATGGCCGATGTTAAGCATGTCCCCGTTTAGGTCACCTAGCAGCACGAGCTCAGAAGATAGATGGAGGGCAATCAATTCACATATGGTGTCCAGGGCACAGCTAGGGGCAGAGGGTGGTCTATAGCAAGCGGCAACAGTGACAGACTTGTTTCTGGAAAGGTGAATTTTTAGAAGTAGAAGCTCGAATTGTTTTGGTACAGACCTGGATTGTAAGATTGAACTCTGAAGGCTATCTCTGCAGTAGATTGCAACACCGCCTCCTTTGGCAGTTCTATCTTGGCGGAAAGTTTTATAGTTAGGGATGGAAATTTCAGGGTTTTTGGTGGTTTTCCTAAGCCAGGATTCAGACACGGCTAAAACATCCGGGTTGGCAGAATGAGCTAAAGCAGTGAATATAGCAAACTTAGGGAGTAGGCTTCTAATGTTAACATGCATGAAACCAAGGCTTTTACGGTTACAGAAGTCAACAAATGAGAGCACCTGGGGAGTAGGAGTGGAGCTAGGCACTGCAAGTCCTGGGTTAACCTCTACATCACCAGAGAAACAGAGGAGAAGTAGGATAAGGGTACGGCTAAAGGCTATAAGAACTGGCCGTCTAGAACGTTCGGAACAGAGAGTAAAGGGAGCAGGTTTCTGGGCACGATAGCATAGATTCAAGGCATAATGTACAGACAAAGGTATGGTAGGAAGAGAGTACATTGGAGGTACACCTAGGCATTGAGTGATGATGAGAGAGATATAGTCTCTAGAGACGTTTAAACCAGGTGATGTCATCGCATATGTGGGAAGTGGAACAACATGGTTGGTTAAGGCATATTGAGCAGGGCTAGAGGCTCTACAGTGAAATAAAACAGTAATCACTAACCAGGACAGTAATGGACAAGGCATATTGATATTAGGGAGAGGCATGCGTAGCCAAGGGATCGTATGGGTCCAGTGAGCGGTTGGGCTGGCTGGGGACACGGCGATTCAGACAGCAGGCCGGGGCTAGCAAGCTAGCAGCTAGCAGGCCTTGGCTAGCAAGCTAGCATAAGGGCCTTAGAGGGATGTCGCGATGGGGGAAAGTCTGTTTTTGCCTCCTTGTGCAGTGACGTCGATAGACCAGTCATGGAATTAGTAGGGTTCCAAGTAACAGAGGGGTCCAAGTCCAATTGGCAAAATGGGTATAGTGGTCCAAGAAACTGTCCGATGGATTAGCTAACAATCCAATATGCTATAGATAGCTAGCAGGCCTTGGTTTGCAGAATGGGCCTTCAGGGGACGTCGCGCCTGAGGGGCCTGTTGGGATCCTCGGGCAGATTATGTCGGTATTCCAGTCGTGAAGGATCGGCGGGGTTCCGTGCCCTGTACCGGCAGTAGAAGGGGTCCGGATATTGTAGCAGAGGAATGGGCTTCAGGAGTAGCCCAGGAGCCCTAGCCGGGAGATGGGTCTAGCATGGGCTAGCTCCAGGCTAGTTGGTGCTTGCTCTGGGACGGAAACGTTAGCCAGGAGCAGTCAACCCGGGTTGCGGTTAGCTAGCTGCCATGATTCAGATGAAAAGGTTCAGAGTTTGCAGTAGGAATCCGGGGATATGGAGAGAAAAATAGGTCCGGTATGCTCTGGTTTGAAACGTGTTGTACGAACTGGTGAGAGCTTTCCGAGCTAAAGGTTAGCTGATGACTGCTAGCAGTGGTTAGCTGACTGATAGCTGATAGCTGGTAGCTAGTTAGCTAGCTAGCTTCAGTTGAGGTATTCCAGTTCGGAGGTAAATAGAAATATAAAAATAAAAAATAAAAAAATGATCCACAACACATTGGCTGAGGCGGGTTGCAGGAGAGTATTTTGAAGTTGAGATATAGGAAAAATATTTAAAAGAATGCGAAGAAAAATATATAAAAAGATATATACATGGGACGAGACAAGACAAAGACGTCTGACTGCTATGCCATCTTGGAAACAATAGTGTTGTACGAACTGGCGAGAGCTATATATCAGTAATACATAAACTCATTCACCGTATCAGTATATGTGTCGATATTATTTTCTGAAGCTACTCTGAAAATATCCCAGTCCACGTGATCAAAACAATCTTGAAGCGTGGATTCCGATTGGTCAGACCAGCGTTGAATAGTCCTCACCACGGGTGCTTCCTGTTTGAGTATCTGTCTATAGGAGGGGAGAAGCAAGATGGAATCGTGGTCCGATTTGCCGAATGGAGGGCGGGGGAGGGCCTTATATGCATTCTGGAAAGTAGTATAGAAACAGTCGAGGGTTTTAGCAGCGCGAGTACAACAATCAATATGTTGATAGGATTTCAGGAGCCTTTTCCTCATATTTGCTTTGTAAAAATCCCCAGCTACAATAAATGCAGCCTCGGGATATGTGGTTTCCAGTTTGCATAAAGTCCAGTGAAGTTCTTTGAGGGCCATTGTGGTATCCGTTTTAGTCCATATATCAGTAATACATTAATCACTTCAATGTTAGTGTTCAAGACTACAAGTGATTGAATAGATGTGTGAATTGTTTTATCATATATTTTGTAGACACAGGAAGCATTAATAATGAATTTCTTTAAATAAAGTAGTTTTTATTTGACATGATTTATTCCAACAGCAATGAGTTGTCTCTTCCTCTGGCTCTGAGCAACAGGTGAGTAGATACACCGTCATCAGTCATCATGACACACGCACTCACACATACACGCATGATCACACACACACGTGCGTGCACACACAGATACACACACAAGCATGTGCACACACACACACAGGCAAATATTTCTAAACAAAGGCACGTAAACCCATAGGTCACAGTAAGGCAGATTCACAGCACTGAGATGAACATTCTGAGATGAACATTCTGTTTCTGTCTGGGTGAGGGCTCTCTCCTCCATTCCTAGGGGTTAGGAGGAGTGAGGAAGAGTGAGGAGGATAGTGTGGAGGAGTGAGTATGGGTGAGGAGGAGGAAGGTTGAGTAGATAAAGGAGAGGAAGGAGGGGGTAGGAAGCGTGAGGAGGGGTGAGAGAGGGACTCCTGTGCAGGGGAGGATGGGTGAGGAGGGGATGAGACTGTGCAGGGTAGGAGGTGTGAGGAAGGGTGAGGTGTGTGCAGTGTGGATAAACACTCCTCTGCCATCATTATCCCAGTAACCTTTCCCTCAGCAGACAGCCAGTGACAGACTCTCCCAACGTTAAAAACCTTTGTCTCAGAGATGACAGCCTCTTCTCTTCTCTTCTCTTCTCTTCTCTTCTCTTCTCTTCTCTTCTCTCATCTCATCAACAGTACATACATACAGTATTCACTCTGAAGACCATTGTTGCATTGATTAGAAACAGTTCCGTACACCATGTCCAGATATATCACAGTTCAGACATAGTATCTCTCTGCCAGGTCAGTAGGTTTACAAAACAACATGACACACATGTAATGCACTAGTCATCATCATTATCATCATTATCATCATCAATGTTATCATCATCATCATCATCATTATTATTATCATCATCATCATCATCGTAATCATCATCACCACCATCATCATCATTAACATTATCATCATCATCATCATCAATGTTATCCTAATTATCATCATCATCATCATCCAGGCTGTATCACATCCGGCCGTGATTGGGAGTCCCATAGCACGGCGCATAATTGGCCCACAATTGGCCCAGCGTCGTCCGGGTTTGGACCAAGTAGGCCGTCATTGTAAATAAGGATTTGTTCTTAACTGACTTGCCTAGTTAAATAAAGATTCAATAAAAAACATATCATCATCATTATCATCATCATCATCCTCCTTCTCCTCCTCATCTTCGCCATCATTATTAACATCATCAGTTTGAAACTGAGAACAATGTTGGTCAGTCAATATCAGTCTTACTGTAATATAACAATCTTGTTCTATAGGACCGTCCTAAATGAACTACACAGCAATCCATTAGGATGACAGGCAGACAGCACTTTGATGGTTGATTAGCTCTGGTATGGTATCCTTGTATTACCCTGTTTCCATCCGTACATTGTTGTGTTGTGTAGAGCAGAGCCATGTGTGTCTGAATCAGGATCAGGATTAGTCCGTTCTCATCTTTCTCCAAATGAATCACTAGATGGGGGGTTTTCCCTGAGACCTCCATCTTGCCACAGGCAGGGTTCTCTGTGGCCTCTCTAACCAGGCTCAATACCAACTCACATGTTACCCTTGTGGAACACATTGTCTTTCCACAGGTGGCGTCAGTCCTACGTGACGCTGGAGTCCCTCGAACGATGAAAGCAAAGCCGACCTAAGACAATGAGCTGGACAGTTTCAGTAAAAGCTCACCGAAACAGCTCAACTTCAGTTAATTCATTCCAGCTTTCAGGGGCTGGTTGGGATCTAATGTGTCTGTGGTGTGTGTGTGTGTGTTTTCTGCGTGCGCGTGCATGAATGCATACTCGTTCCTGTGTGCTTGCTTGTGTACGTGCATACGTGCCAATCTATGTATGTGATGTGATGTGTGTATCCTTCTATGTTAGGTCAGTGCGTATTCAAATGTCCCTTTCTCCAGCCCCTCTATCCCGTCAGACCAGTTGGAGGAGGGCATACTACTGTAGGGGTCCAGAAGGATCCTGAAACACCGGACTATGAGCAGGCCCAGGACCAGCAGCAACATCCCTATGAAGGCAAATGCTGCCTTCTGCTCCGACAGGATCAAGGAGTTGAGAAGCATTTCACTGTCACTCATAGCAGTCGGGGAGTGGTTATAGTGGAGGCTACACATGGGTGGTGTTCACTAGCACCAAACTGAAGAAAACAGACTGGAACAGGACTTGGACTTGTCCAATTAGAAACGCTTGTTTTTGATTTCCATTTTGCTACAGTGTACACTAATGAATATGACCCTGGTGAACACACACTCATAGCAGGAAGCTAGCTTCACATGGTGAACACACGTCCAGACGGGGAGAAGCCTGCATGCTACCTGGAGAGAGAGAGAGAGAGAGAGAGAGAGTGACAGAGACATAGAGAGAGACATAGAGAGAGAGACAGAGGAAGAGAGGGAGAGAGAGAGCAGAGAAAGATAGGGGGTTGGTGCTGTGTTGGAGTCGTTTACCTTAGATTGTTCACTGTATATCTGCATGTTTTGTCATAAAAGGATCCCATAAGGAGATTCAATTCCTGTACTGTTTATAATTTACTATAACATACAATTTAATATGAATAATTTACTTTGGGAACTGTACGTATCGAAACCACCCAATGGACATCCATATGATTGAACTGAATGAAATGAAACATGAATAAATAGTCATCTATAAATAGCTCCTCTGTAAATATCTAATCAAACACAACGTTAAAACATCCACACGCTCCAGCTTCTCTGTTCATCGTACACATAACTGAAGTCGGCAGACCGCTAACATGGACATACACACCAGAGAGACAGAGAGAGGAAGACAGACAGAGATACGACAATCCAACGTTCAGTCATAACATCAAAAACACACAGTCCGCACAACAATAACATGCGGTTCAAAGCCTATGTCGAATTCAATTCGACTTATTCTCCATTGATGCCATAACTAAATGAAAATGCATCATGGCATAAACCATATAAGCGATAGGATATCAAACAAAAACCTGACATCACACATGCCTTGTGATGCATGATATATTAAGGAGAAAGCCTCCGTACCTGTTGCTTGTTGTGAGTAGCAGCTGGCCAGATGGTGTAATCTCATCACAAAAGGAGGTGATGGAGACTGGCAACACATGATAACAGAGAGGAGAAAAGACAGAGCAGTCCTCATTCCTCACAGACCTCTCATACGATACGATACCAACACGAGCCTCTTTCTGCCTGGGGTATGACTGAGCAGCAGGTGGCAAGAGAGAGAGGGGTGGGGAAGGGGGGGGAGAGGATAGTGGGAGAGAGGTATAGATGAGAAAATGAGAGAGAGGGATCAGAGAGAGAGAGAGGGAGAAGATCGTGGGAGAGAGAGAGGGAGAGAGAGAGAGAGCAGGAGAGAGAGGGAGGGAGAAAAGGAGAGAGAGCAAGAGAGAGGGAGGGAGAAAAGGAGAGAGAACAAGAGAGAGGGAGGGAGTGAGAAAAGGAGAGAGAGCGAGAGAGAGGGAGGGAGGGAGAAAAGGAGAGAGAGAGGGAGGAAGAAAAGGAGAGAAAGAGAGAGAGAGAGAGGGAGGGAGAAAAGGAGAGAGAGGGAGGGAGAAAAGGAGAAAGAGAGAGAGAGGGAGGGAGAAAAAGAGAGAGAGAGAGAGGGAGGGAGAAAAGGAGAGAGAGAGAGAGATAGACGATGTGCTGTTGACAGAAGATGTGATGTGATTGGGTAGAGAAGAGGTAGGCAGCAGGAAGGCAGGCAGCTCGTTGTCGTGACATTCTTTCCGACCTGTTGCTGCTGTTTCTGTTTCTGTCTCTACTGGAGAACTGCTGTTTCCTAGAGCACGCTACGCACACACACACACACACAGCCCTCCCTCCATCCGTCCATCTGTAAATATATCTCTCCATCCATAGTCCTCTCATTAGATACACAAGACTAACCCCCATCTGCTGGTCAGATGGCTCAGCATCAGGTTCGCTGCCTCCTCCTCCTCCTCTTCATTATCATTCTGTCTCTCTACCTCTCCCTCCAAAAGCACGTTCCCCCCTCCTGCTGCATGGCAACCATTTGTTAGTCTCACACAGCCAGTCAGTCTGCTGTTTCTCTCTCTCTCTTTCTCTCTCACACACAGACACACACAGACAGACACACACACACACACACACACACACACACACACACACACACACACACACACACACACACACACACACACACACACACACACACACACACACACACACACACACACACACACACACACACACACACACACACACACACACACACATATTCTCTCCCTCTGCTGCACTAGTACTGGGGCTGCAGAACACAGCAACAACCCTCCCTCCTCCTCTTTCTCCATCACTGCTTCTTCCCTTCCTCCTTTCCCCACTCCTTCTCCTCTTCTTTATTTTTATTTTCTAGATCCCTCTGAATATGAGGAATGTGATGGTTTTGCCAGCAGGCCCCTCCAGCTACTGATCTCTATAGGTACTGCTCTGTTAATGCTGCAGGATATACTGCTACATTATGAAGCCATATTCACCCTGTAGGTATACTGCTACACTATGAGGCCATATTCACTCTGTAGGTATACTGCTACACTATGAGGCCATATTCACCCTGTAGGTATACTGCTACACTATGAAGCCATATTCACCCTGTAGGTATACTGCTACATTATGAGGCCATATTCACTCTGTAGGTATACTGCTACACTATGAAGCCATATTCACTCTGTAGGTATACTGCTACACTATGAAGCCATATTCACTCTGTAGGTATACTGCTACACTATGAGGCCATATTCACTCTGTAGGTATACTGCTACACTATGAAGCCATATTCACTCTGTAGGTATACTGCTACATTATGAGGCCATATTCACTCTGTAGGTATACTGCTACACTATGAAGCCATATTCACCCTGTAGGTATACTGCTACACTATGAGGCCATATTCACTCTGTAGGTATACTGCTACACTATGAGGCCATATTCACCCTGTAGGTATACTGCTACACTATGAGGCCATATTCACCCTGTAGGTATACTGCTACACTATGAAGCCATATTCACCCTGTAGGTATACTGCTACACTATGAGGCCATATTCACTCTGTAGGTATACTGCTACATTATGAAGCCATATTCACTCTGTAGGTATACTGCTACACTATGAAGCCATATTCACTCTGTAGGTATACTGCTACACTATGAAGCCATATTCACTCTGTAGGTATACTGCTACACTATGAGGCCATATTCACTCTGTAGGTATACTGCTACATTATGAAGCCATATTCACTCTGTAGGTATACTGCTACACTATGAAGCCATATTCACTCTGTAGGTATACTGCTACACTATGAGGCCATATTCACCCTGTAGGTATACTGCTACACTATGAAGCCATATTCACCCTGTAGGTATACTGCTACACTATGAAGCCATATTCACCCTGTAGGTATACTGCTACACTATGAGGCCATATTCACCCTGTAGGTATACTGCTACACTATGAAGCCATATTGACCCTGTAGGTATACTGCTACACTATGAAGCCATATTCACCCTGTAGGTATACTGCTACACTATGAGGCCATATTCACTCTGTAGGTATACTGCTACACTATGAGGCCATATTCACTCTGTAGGTATACTGCTACACTATGAGGCCATATTCACTCTGTAGGTATACTGCTACATTATGAGGCCATATTCACTCTGTAGGTATACTGCTACACTATGAGGCCATATTCACTCTGTAGGTATACTGCTACACTATGAGGCCATATTCACTCTGTAGGTATACTGCTACATTATGAGGCCATATTCACTCTGTAGGTATACTGCTACACTATGAGGCCATATTCACTCTGTAGGTAAACTGCTACACTATGAGGCCATATTCACTCTGTAGGTATACTGCTACATTATGAGGCCATATTCACTCTGTAGGTATACTGCTACACTATGAGGCCATATTCACTCTGTAGGTATACTGCTACACTATGAGGCCATATTCACTCTGTAGGTATACTGCTACACTATGAGGCCATATTCACCCTGTAGGTATACTGCTACACTATGAAGCCATATTCACCCTGTAGGTATACTGCTACACTATGAGGCCATATTCACTCTGTAGGTATACTGCTACACTATGAGGCCATATTCACCCTGTAGGTATACTGCTACATTATGAGGCCATATTCACTCTGTAGGTATACTGCTACATTATGAGGCCATATTCACTCTGTAGGTATACTGCTACACTATGAGGCCATATTCACTCTGTAGGTATACTGCTACACTATGAGGCCATATTCACTCTGTAGGTATACTGCTACACTATGAGGCCATATTCACTCTGTAGGTATACTGCTACATTATGAGGCCATATTCACTCTGTAGGTATACTGCTACACTATGAGGCCATATTCACCCTGTAGGTATACTGCTACACTATGAAGCCATATTCACTCTGTAGGTATACTGCTACACTATGAGGCCATATTCACTCTGTAGGTATACTGCTACACTATGAGGCCATATTCACTCTGTAGGTATACTGCTACATTATGAGGCCATATTCACCCTGTAGGTATACTGCTACACTATGAGGCCATATTCACTCTGTAGGTATACTGCTACACTATGAGGCCATATTCACTCTGTAGGTATACTGCTACACTATGAGGCCATATTCACTCTGTAGGTATACTGCTACACTATGAGGCCATATTCACCCTGTAGGTATACTGCTACACTATGAGGCCATATTCACCCTGTAGGTATACTGCTACACTATGAGGCCATATTCACTCTGTAGGTATACTGCTACACTATGAGGCCATATTCACTCTGTAGGTATACTGCTACACTATGAGGCCATATTCACCCTGTAGGTATACTGCTACACTATGAGGCCATATTCACCCTGTAGGTATACTGCTACACTATGAAGCCATATTCACTCTGTAGGTATACTGCTACATTATGAGGCCATATTCACTCTGTAGGTATACTGCTACATTATGAGGCCATATTCACTCTGTAGGTATACTGCTACACTATGAGGCCATATTCACTCTGTAGGTATACTGCTACACTATGAGGCCATATTCACTCTGTAGGTATACTGCTACATTATGAGGCCATATTCACCCTGTAGGTATACTGCTACACTATGAGGCCATATTCACCCTGTAGGTATACTGCTACATTATGAGGCCATATTCACCCTGTAGGTATACTGCTACACTATGAGGCCATATTCACTCTGTAGGTATACTGCTACATTATGAGGCCATATTCACTCTGTAGGTATACTGCTACATTATGAGGCCATATTCACTCTGTAGGTATACTGCTACACTATGAGGCCATATTCACCCTGTAGGTATACTGCTACATTATGAGGCCATATTCACTCTGTAGGTATACTGCTACATTATGAGGCCATATTCACTCTGTAGGTATACTGCTACATTATGAGGCCATATTCACTCTGTAGGTATACTGCTACACTATGAGGCCATATTCACTCTGTAGGTATACTGCTACATTATGAGGCCATATTCACTCTGTAGGTATACTGCTACATTATGAGGCCATATTCACTCTGTAGGTATACTGCTACATTATGAGACCATATTCACTCTGTAGGTATACTGCTACACTATGAGGCCATATTCACCCTGTAGGTATACTGCTACATTATGAGGCCATATTCACTCTGTAGGTATACTGCTACATTATGAGGCCATATTCACTCTGTAGGTATACTGCTACATTATGAGGCCATATTCACTCTGTAGGTATACTGCTACACTATGAGGCCATATTCACTCTGTAGGTATACTGCTACACTATGAGGCCATATTCACTCTGTAGGTATACTGCTACACTATGAGGCCATATTCACTCCGTAGGTATACTGCTACATTATGAGGCCATTTTCACTCTGTAGGTATACTGCTACACTATGAGGCCATATTCACTCTGTAGGTATACTGCTACATTATGAAGCCATATTCACTCTGTAGGTATACTGCTACACTATGAGGCCATATTCACTCTGTAGGTATACTGCTACATTATGAAGCCATATTCACTCTGTAGGTATACTGCTACACTATGAGGCCATATTCACTCTGTAGGTATACTGCTACATTATGAAGCCATATTCACTCTGTAGGTATACTGCTACACTATGAGGCCATATTCACTCTGTAGGTATACTGCTACACTATGAGGCCATATTCACTCTGTAGGTATACTGCTACACTATGAAGCCATATTCACTCTGTAGGTATACTGCTACACTATGAAGCCATATGCACTCTGTAGGTATACTGCTACACTATGAAGCCATATTCACTCTGTAGGTATACTGCTACACTATGAGGCCATATTCACCCTGTAGGTATACTGCTACACTATGAAGCCATATTCACTCTGTAGGTATACTGCTACACTATGAAGCCATATTCACCCTGTAGGTATACTGCTACACTATGAGGCCATATTCACTCTGTAGGTATACTGCTACACTATGAGGCCATATTCACTCTGTAGGTATACTGCTACACTATGAAGCCATATTCACTCTGTAGGTATACTGCTACACTATGAAGCCATATTCACTCTGTAGGTATACTGCTACACTATGAGGCCATATTCACTCTGTAGGTATACTGCTACACTATGAGGCCATATTCACTCTGTAGGTATACTGCTACACTATGAGGCCATATTCACTCTGTAGGTATACTGCTACACTATGAGGCCATATTCACTCTGTAGGTATACTGCTACACTATGAGGCCATATTCACTCTGTAGGTATACTGCTACATTATGAGGCCATATTCACTCTGTAGGTATACTGCTACACTATGAAGCCATATTCACCCTGTAGGTATACTGCTACACTATGAGGCCATATTCACTCTGTAGGTATACTGCTACACTATGAGGCCATATTCACTCTGTAGGTATACTGCTACACTATGAGGCCATATTCACTCTGTAGGTATACTGCTACACTATGAGGCCATATTCACTCTGTAGGTATACTGCTACACTATGAGGCCATATTCACTCTGTAGGTATACTGCTACACTATGAGGCCATATTCACCCTGTAGGTATACTGCTACATTATGAGGCCATATTCACTCTGTAGGTATACTGCTACACTATGAGGCCATATTCACCCTGTAGGTATACTGCTACACTATGAGGCCATATTCACTCTGTAGGTATACTGCTACACTATGAGGCCATATTCACCCTGTAGGTATACTGCTACACTATGAGGCCATATTCACTCTGTAGGTATACTGCTACACTATGAAGCCATATTCACCCTGTAGGTATACTGCTACACTATGAGGCCATATTCACTCTGTAGGTATACTGCTACACTATGAGGCCATATTCACTCTGTAGGTATACTGCTACATTATGAGGCCATATTCACTCTGTAGGTATACTGCTACACTATGAGGCCATATTCACTCTGTAGGTATACTGCTACACTATGAGGCCATATTCACCCTGTAGGTATACTGCTACACTATGAGGCCATATTCACTCTGTAGGTATACTGCTACACTATGAAGCCATATTCACCCTGTAGGTATACTGCTACATTATGAGGCCATATTCACTCTGTAGGTATACTGCTACATTATGAGGCCATATTCACTCTGTAGGTATACTGCTACATTATGAGGCCATATTCACTCTGTAGGTATACTGCTACACTATGAGGCCATATTCACTCTGTAGGTATACTGCTACACTATGAGGCCATATTCACCCTGTAGGTATACTGCTACACTATGAGGCCATATTCACCCTGTAGGTATACTGCTACATTATGAGGCCATATTCACTCTGTAGGTATACTGCTACACTATGAGGCCATATTCACTCTGTAGGTATACTGCTACACTATGAGGCCATATTCACTCTGTAGGTATACTGCTACACTATGAAGCCATATTCACCCTGTAGGTATACTGCTACACTATGAAGCCATATTCACTCTGTAGGTATACTGCTACATTATGAGGCCATATTCACTCTGTAGGTATACTGCTACATTATGAGGCCATATTCACTCTGTAGGTATACTGCTACACTATGAGGCCATATTCACTCTGTAGGTATACTGCTACACTATGAGGCCATATTCACCCTGTAGGTATACTGCTACACTATGAGGCCATATTCACTCTGTAGGTATACTGCTACACTATGAGGCCATATTCACTCTGTAGGTATACTGCTACACTATGAGGCCATATTCACTCTGTAGGTATACTGCTACACTATGAGGCCATATTCACTCTGTAGGTATACTGCTACACTATGAGGCCATATTCACTCTGTAGGTATACTGCTAAACTATGAGGCCATATTCACTCTGTAGGTATACTGCTACACTATGAGGCCATATTCACCCTGTAGGTATACTGCTACACTATGAAGCCATATTCACTCTGTAGGTATACTGCTACACTATGAGGCCATATTCACTCTGTAGGTATACTGCTACACTATGAGGCCATATTCACTCTGTAGGTATACTGCTACACTATGAAGCCATATTCACTCTGTAGGTATACTGCTACATTATGAGGCCATATTCACCCTGTAGGTATACTGCTACACTATGAGGCCATATTCACTCTGTAGGTATACTGCTACACTATGAGGCCATATTCACTCTGTAGGTATACTGCTACACTATGAAGCCATATTCACCCTGTAGGTATACTGCTACACTATGAAGCCATATTCACTCTGTAGGTATACTGCTACACTATGAGGCCATATTCACTCTGTAGGTATACTGCTACACTATGAAGCCATATTCACTCTGTAGGTATACTGCTACACTATGAAGCCATATTCACCCTGTAGGTATACTGCTACACTATGAGGCCATATTCACCCTGTAGGTATACTGCTACACTATGAGGCCATATTCACCCTGTAGGTATACTGCTACACTATGAGGCCATATTCACCCTGTAGGTATACTGCTACACTATGAAGCCATATTCACCCTGTAGGTATACTGCTACACTATGAGGCCATATTCACTCTGTAGGTATACTGCTACACTATGAGGCCATATTCACCCTGTAGGTATACTGCTACACTATGAAGCCATATTCACCCTGTAGGTATACTGCTACACTATGAGGCCATATTCACTCTGTAGGTATACTGCTACACTATGAAGCCATATTCACCCTGTAGGTATACTGCTACACTATGAGGCCATATTCACTCTGTAGGTATACTGCTACATTATGAGGCCATATTCACCCTGTAGGTATACTGCTACACTATGAGGCCATATTCACTCTGTAGGTATACTGCTACACTATGAGGCCATATTCACTCTGTAGGTATACTGCTACACTATGAGGCCATATTCACCCTGTAGGTATGCCGCTACACTATGAAGCCATATTCACTCTGTAGGTATACTGCTACACTATGAGGCCATATTCACTCTGTAGGTATACTGCTACACTATGAGGCCATATTCACTCTGTAGGTATACTGCTACACTATGAGGCCATATTCACCCTGTAGGTATACTGCTACACTATGAGGCCATATTCACCCTGTAGGTATGCCGCTACACTATGAAGCCATATTCACTCTGTAGGTATACTGCTACACTATGAGGCCATATTCACCCTGTAGGTATGCCGCTACACTATGAGGCCATATTCACTCTGTAGGTATACTGCTACACTATGAGGCCATATTCACTCTGTAGGTATACTGCTACACTATGAAGCCATATTCACCCTGTAGGTATACTGCTACACTATGAGGCCATATTCACCCTGTAGGTATACTGCTACACTATGAGGCCATATTCACCCTGTAGGTATACTGCTACACTATGAGGCCATATTCACCCTGTAGGTATACTGCTACACTATGAGGCCATATTCACTCTGTAGGTATACTGCTACACTATGAGGCCATATTCACCCTGTAGGTATACTGCTACACTATGAGGCCATATTCACTCTGTAGGTATACTGCTACATTATGAAGCCATATTCACCCTGTAGGTATACTGCTACATTATGAGGCCATATTCACTCTGTAGGTATACTGCTACACTATGAGGCCATATTCACCCTGTAGGTATACTGCTACACTATGAGGCCATATTCACCCTGTAGGTATACTGCTACACTATGAGGCCATATTCACCCTGTAGGTATACTGCTACACTATGAGGCCATATTCACTCTGTAGGTATACTGCTACACTATGAGGCCATATTCACTCTGTAGGTATACTGCTACACTATGAAGCCATATTCACCCTGTAGGTATACTGCTACACTATGAGGCCATATTCACCCTGTAGGTATACTGCTACACTATGAGGCCATATTCACCCTGTAGGTATACTGCTACACTATGAAGCCATATTCACTCTGTAGGTATACTGCTACACTATGAGGCCATATTCACTCTGTAGGTATACTGCTACACTATGAGGCCATATTCACTCTGTAGGTATACTGCTACACTATGAGGCCATATTCACCCTGTAGGTATACTGCTACATTATGAGGCCATATTCACTCTGTAGGTATACTGCTACACTATGAAGCCATATTCACTCTGTAGGTATACTGCTACACTATGAAGCCATATTCACTCTGTAGGTATACTGCTACACTATGAGGCCATATTCACCCTGTAGGTATACTGCTACATTATGAGGCCATATTCACTCTGTAGGTATACTGCTACACTATGAGGCCATATTCACTCTGTAGGTATACTGCTACACTATGAAGCCATATTCACTCTGTAGGTATACTGCTACACTATGAAGCCATATTCACTCTGTAGGTATACTGCTACACTATGAGGCCATATTCACCCTGTAGGTATACTGCTACACTATGAGGCCATATTCACTCTGTAGGTATACTGCTACACTATGAGGCCATATTCACCCTGTAGGTATACTGCTACACTATGAGGCCATATTCACTCTGTAGGTATACTGCTACACTATGAGGCCATATTCACTCTGTAGGTATACTGCTACATTATGAGGCCATATTCACTCTGTAGGTATACTGCTACACTATGAGGCCATATTCACCCTGTAGGTATACTGCTACACTATGAGGCCATATTCACTCTGTAGGTATACTGCTACACTATGAGGCCATATTCACCCTGTAGGTATACTGCTACACTATGAGGCCATATTCACCCTGTAGGTATACTGCTACACTATGAGGCCATATTCACCCTGTAGGTATACTGCTACACTATGAGGCCATATTCACCCTGTAGGTATACTGCTACACTATGAGGCCATATTCACCCTGTAGGTATACTGCTACACTATGAAGCCATATTCACCCTGTAGGTATACTGCTACACTATGAGGCCATATTCACTCTGTAGGTATACTGCTACACTATGAGGCCATATTCACCCTGTAGGTATACTGCTACACTATGAAGCCATATTCACCCTGTAGGTATACTGCTACACTATGAGGCCATATTCACTCTGTAGGTATACTGCTACACTATGAAGCCATATTCACCCTGTAGGTATACTGCTACACTATGAGGCCATATTCACTCTGTAGGTATACTGCTACATTATGAGGCCATATTCACCCTGTAGGTATACTGCTACACTATGAGGCCATATTCACTCTGTAGGTATACTGCTACACTATGAGGCCATATCACTCTGTAGGTATACTGCTACACTATGAGGCCATATTCACCCTGTAGGTATGCGCTACACTATGAAGCCAATTCACTCTGTAGGTATCCTACACTATGAGGCCATATCACTCTGTAGGTATACTGCTACACTATGAGGCCATATTCACTCTGTAGGTATACTGCTACACTATGAGGCCATATTCACCCTGTAGGTATACTGCTACACTATGAGGCCATATTCACCCTGTAGGTATGCCGCTACACTATGAAGCCATATTCACTCTGTAGGTATACTGCTACACTATGAGGCCATATTCACCCTGTAGGTATGCCTGCTACACTATGAGGCCATATTCACTCTGTAGGTATACTGCTACACTATGAGGCCATATTCACTCTGTAGGTATACTGCTACACTATGAGGCCATATTCACCCTGTAGGTATACTGCTACACTATGAGGCCATATTCACCCTGTAGGTATACTGCTACACTATGAGGCCATATTCACCTGTAGGTATACTGCTACACTATGAGGCCATATTCACCCTGTAGGTATACTGCTACACTATGAGGCCATATTCACTCTGTAGGTATACTGCTACACTATGAGGCCATATTCACCCTGTAGGTATACTGCTACACTATGAGGCCATATTCACTCTGTAGGTATACTGCTACATTATGAAGCCATATTCACCCTGTAGGTATACTGCTACATTATGAGGCCATATTCACTCTGTAGGTATACTGCTACACTATGAGGCCATATTCCCCTGTAGGGTATACTGCTACACTATGAGGCCATATTCACCCTGTAGGATACTGCTACACTATGAGGCCATATTCACCCTGTAGGTATACTGCTACACCTATGAGGCCATATTCACTCTGTAGGTATACTGCTACACTATGAGGCCATATTCACTCTGTAGGTATACTGCTACACTATGAGCCATATTCACACCTGTAGGTATACTGCTACACTATGAGGCCATATTCACCCTGTAGGTATCTGCTACCTAGAGGCCATATTCACCCTGTAGGTATACTGCTACACTATAAGCCATATTCACTCTGTAGGTATACTGCTACACTATGAGGCCATATTCACTCTGTAGGTATACTGCTACACTATGAGGCCATATTCACTCTGTAGGTATACGGCTACACTATGAGGCCATATTCACCCTGTAGGTATACTGCTACATTATGAGGCCATATTCACTCTGTAGGTATACTGCTACACTATGAGCCATATTCACTCTGTAGGTATACTGCTACACTATGAAGCCATATTCACTCTGTAGGTATACTGCTACACTATGAGCCATATTCACCCTGTAGGTATACTGCTACAATTATGAGGCCAATATTCACTCTGTAGGTATACTGCTACACTATGAGGCCATATTCACTCTGTAGGTATACTGCTACACTATGAAGCCAATATTCACTCTGTAGGTATACTGCTACACTATGAGCCATATTCACCTCTGTAGTATACTGCTACACTATGAGCCATATTCACCCTGTAGGGTTATACTGCTACACTATAGGCCATAGTAGGT
>NC_042985.1:13058485-13165985 GCF_901001165.1 Salmo trutta
ACTCTGTAGGTATACTGCTACACTATGAGGCCATATTCACTCTGTAGGTATACTGCTACACTATGAGGCCATATTCACTCTGTAGGTATACTGCTACACTATGAGGCCATATTCACTCTGTAGGTATACTGCTACACTATGAGGCCATATTCACTCTGTAGGTATACTGCTACACTGAGGCCATATTCACTCTGTAGGTATACTGCTACACTATGAGGCCATATTCACTCTGTAGGTATACTGCTACACTATGAGGCCATATTCACTCTGTAGGTATACTGCTACACTATGAGGCCATATTCACTCTGTAGGTATACTGCTACATTATGAGGCCATATTCACCCTGTAGGTATACTGCTACACTATGAGGCCATATTCGCTACACTATGAGGCCATATTCACCCTGTAGGTATACTGCTACACTATGAGGCCATATTCACCCTGTAGGTATACTGCTACACTATGAGGCCATATTCACCTGTAGGTATACTGCTACATTAATGATGCCATATTCACTCTGTAGGTATACTGCTACCTATGAGGCCATATTCACCCTGTAGGTATACTGCTACATTATGATGGCCATATTCACTCTGTAGGTATACTGCTACACTTATGAGGCCATATTCACTCTGTAGGTATACTGCTACACTATGAGGCCATATTCACATCTGTATGTTATACTACGTCCTACATTATGAAGGCCATATTCACATCGTAGGTATACTGCTACACTATGGAAGGCCACTATTCACTCCTGTAGGTATACTGCTACAACTATGAGGCCATATTCACTCTGTAGGTATACTGCTACACTATGAGGCCATATTCACTCCTGTAGGTATACTGCTACACTATGAGGCCATATTCACTCTGTAGGTATACTGCTACACTATGAGGCCATATTCACCTGTAGGTATACTGCTACACTATGAGGCCATATTCACTCTGTAGGTATACGCTACAAACTATGAGCCCTATTCACTCTGTAGTATACTGCTACACTATGAGGCCATATTCACTCTGTAGGTATACTGCTACACTATGAGGCCATATTCACTCTGAGGTATACTGCTACACTATGAGGCCAATTCACTCTGTAGGTATAACTGCTACCTAGAGGCCATATTCACTTCTGTATAGGTACTGCTACACTATAGCCATATTCACCCTGTAGGTATACTGCTACATATGAGGCCATATTCCCCTGTAGGTATACTGCTACACGATGAGGCCTATTCACTCTGTAGGTAATACTGCTACACTATGAAGGCCATATTCACATCTGTCGGTATACTGCTACACTATGAGGCCATATTCACTCTGTAGGTATAAGGCTACACTATGAAGCCATATTCACTCTGTAGGTATACTGCTACACTATGAGCCATATTCACTCTGTAGGTATACTGCTACACTATGAAGCCATATTCACTCTGTAGGTAGTACTGCTACCACTATGAGGCCATATTCACTCTGTAGGTATACTGCTAACACTATGAGGCCATATTCACTCTGTAGGTATACTGCTAACATTATGAGGCCATATTCACCCTGTAGGTGTATACTGCTACACTTATGAGGCCATATTCACTCTGTAGGTATACTGCTACACTATGAAGCCATATTCACTCTGTAGGTATACTGCTACACTATGAGGCCATATTCACTCTGTAGGTTACTGCTACACTAGAGGCCATATTCACTCTGTAGGTATACTGCTACACTATGAGGCCATATTCACTCTGTAGGTATACTGCTACACTATGAGGCCATATTCACTCTGTAGGTATACTGCTACATTATGAGGCCATATTCACTCTGTAGGTATACTGCTACACTATGAGGCCATATTCACTCTGTAGGTATACTGCTACACTATGAGGCCATATTGCACTCTGTAGGTATACTGCTACACTATGAGGCCATATTCACTCTGTAGGTATACTGCTACACTATGAGGCCATATTCACTCTGTAGGTATACTGCTACACTATGAGGCCATATTCACTCTGTAGGTATACTGCTACATTATGAGGCCATATTCACTCTGTAGGTATACTGCTACACTATGAGGCCATATTCACTCTGTAGGTATACTGCTACACTATGAGGCCATATTCACTCTGTAGGTATACTGCTACACTATGAGGCCATATTCACTCTGTAGGTATACTGCTACACTATGAGGCCATATTCACCTGTAGGTATACTGCTACACTATGAGGCCATATTCACCCTGTAGGTATACTGCTACATTATGAGGCCATATTCACTCTGTAGGTATACTGCTACATTATGAGGCCATATTCACTCTGTAGGTATACTGCTACACTATGAAGCCATATTCACTCTGTAGGTATACTGCTACACTATGAGGCCATATCACTCTGTAGGTATACTGCTACACTATGAGGCCATATTCACCCTGTAGGTATACTGCTACACTATGAAGCCATATTCACTCTGTAGGTATACTGCTACACTATGAGGCCATATTCACTCTGTAGGTATACTGCTACACTATGAGGCCATATTCACTCTGTAGGTATACTGCTACACTATGAGGCCATATTCACTCTGTAGGTATACTGCTACACTATGAAGCCATATTCACTCTGTAGGTATACTGCTACACTATGAGGCCATATTCACTCTGTAGGTATACTGCTACATTATGAGGCCATATTCACTCTGTAGGTATACTGCTACACTATGAGGCCATATTCACTCTGTAGGTATACTGCTACACTATGAGGCCATATTCACCCTGTAGGTATACTGCTACACTATGAGGCCATATTCACTCTGTAGGTATACTGCTACATTATGAGGCCATATTCACTCTGTAGGTATACTGCTACACTATGAAGCCATATTCACCCTGTAGGTATACTGCTACACTATGAGGCCATATTCACTCTGTAGGTATACTGCTACACTATGAAGCCATATTCACTCTGTAGGTATACTGCTACACTATGAAGCCATATTCACTCTGTAGGTATACTGCTACACTATGAGGCCATATTCACTCTGTAGGTATACTGCTACACTATGAGGCCATATTCACTCTGTAGGTATACTGCTACATTATGAGGCCATATTCACTCTGTAGGTATTACTGCTACACTATGAGGCCATATTCACTCTGTAGGTATACTGCTACATTATGAGGCCATATTTCACTCTGTAGGTATACTGCTACACTATGAAGCCATATTCACTCTGTAGGTATACTGCTACATATGAGGCCATATTCACTCTGTAGGTATACTGCTACACTATGAAGCCATATTCACTATGAGGCCCTATTCACTCGGTAGGTATACTGCTAAACTATGAAGCCATATTCACCCTGTAGGTATACTGCTACACTATGAGGCCATATTCACTCTGTAGGTATACTGCTACACGATGAGGCCATATTCACTCTGTAGGTCTACTGCTACACTATGAGGCCATATTCACTCTGTAGGTACTACTGCTACACTATGAGGCCATATTCACCCTGTAGGTATACTGCTACACTATGAGGCCATATTTCACTCTGTAGGTATACTGCTACACTATGAAGCCATATTCACCCTGTAGGTATACTGCTACACTATGAGGCCATATCACTCTGTAGGTATACTGCTACACTATGAGGCCATATTCACTCTGTAGGTATACTGCTACACTATGAGGCCATATTCACTCTGTAGGTATACTGCTACACTATGAGGCCATATTCACTCTGTAGGTATACTGCTACCACTATGAGGCCATATTCACTCTGTAGGTATACTGCTACACTTATGAGGCCATATTCACTCTGTAGGTATACTGCTACACTATGAAGCCATATTCACCTCTGTAGGTATACTGCTACACTATGAGGCCCATATTCACTCTGTAGGTATACTGCTACACTATGAGGCCATATTCACTCTGTAGGTATACTGCTACACTTATGAAGCCATATTCACTCTGTAGGTATACTGCTACACTATGAGGCCATATTCACTCTGTAGGTATACTGCTACGACTATGAGGCCATATTCACTCTGTAGGTATACTGCTACCCATCTATGAGGCCATATTCACTCTGTAGGTATACTGCTACACTATGAGGCCATATTCACTCTGTAGGTATACTGCTACACTATGAGGCCATATTCACTCTGTAGGTATACTGCTACACTATGAGGCCATATTCACTCTGTAGTATAACTGCTACACTATGAGGCCAATATCACTCTGTAGGTATACTGCTACACTATGAGGCCATATTCACCTCTGTAGGTATACTGCTACACTATGAGCCATATTTCACTCTGTAGGTATACTGCTACACTATGAAGCCATATTCACTCTGTAGGTATACTGCTACACTATGAGCCATATTCACTCCGGTAGGTAATACTGCGACACTATAGAGCCATAGTCACCCTGTAGGTATACTGCTACACTATGAATGCCATATTCACTCTGTAGGTATACTGCTACACTATGAGGCCATATTCACTCTGTAGGTATACTGATACACTATGAGCCATATTCACTCTGTAGGTATACTGCTACACTATGAAGCCATATTCACCCTGTAGGTATACTGCTACACTATGAGGCCATATTCACCCTGTAGGTATACTGCTACAGCTATGAGGCCATATTCACTCTGTAGGTATACTGCTACACTATGAGGCCATATTCACTCTGTAGGTATACTGCTACACTATGAGGCCATATCACTCTGTAGGTATACTGCTACACTTGAGCCATATTCACTCTGTAGGTATACTGCTACACTATGAGGCCATATTCACTCTGTAGGTATACTGCTACACTATGAGGCATATTCACTCTGTAGGTATACTGCTAGACTATGAGGCCATATTCACTCTGTAGGTATGCTGCTACACTATGAGGCCCATATTCACTCTGTAGGTATACTGCTACACTATGAGGCCATATTCACTCTGTAGGTATACTGCTACACTATGAGGCCATATTCACTCTGTAGGTATACTGCTACACTATGAGGCCATATTCACTCTGTAGGTATACTGCTACACTATGAGGCCATATTCACCCTGTAGGTATACTGCTACACTATGAGGCCATATTCACTCTGTAGGTATACTGCTACACTATGAGGCCATATTCACTCTGTAGGTATACTGCTACACTATGAGGCCATATTCACTCTGTAGGTATACTGCTACACTATGAGGCCATATTCACTCTGTAGGTATACTGCTACACTATGAGGCCATATTCACTCTGTAGGTATACTGCTACACTATGAAGCCATATTCACTCTGTAGGTATACTGCTACACTATGAAGCCATATTCACTCTGTAGGTATACTGCTACACTATGAGGCCATATTCACTCTGTAGGTATACTGCTACACTATGAGGCCATATTCACTCTGTAGGTATACTGCTACACTATGAGGCCATATTCACTCTGTAGGTATACTGCTACACTATGAGGCCATATTCACTCTGTAGGTATACTGCTACACTATGAAGCCATATTCACCCTGTAGGTATACTGCTACCACTATGAGGCCATATTCACCTCTGTAGGTATACTGCTACACCTATGAGGCCATATTCACTCTGTAGGTATACTGCTACACTATGAGGCCATATTCACTCTGTAGGTATACTGCTACACTATGAGGCCATATTCACTCTGTAGGTATACTGCTACACTATGAAGGCCATATTCACTCTGTAGCTATACTGCTACACTATGACGCCTATTCACTCTGTAGGTATACTGCTACACTATGAGGCCATATTCACTCTGTAGGTATACTGCTACACTATGAGGCCATATTCACTCTGTAGGTATACTGCTACACTATGAGGCCATATTCACTCTGTAGGTATACTGCTACACTATGAGGCCATATTCACTCTGTAGGTATACTGCTACATTATGAGGCCATATTCACTCTGTAGGTATACTGCTACACTATGAGGCCATATTCACTCTGTAGGTATACTGCTACACTATGAGGCCATATTCACTCTGTAGGTATACTGCTACACTATGAGGCCATATTCACTCTGTAGGTATACTGCTACACTATGAGGCCATATTCACTCTGTAGGTATACTGCTACACTATGAGGCCATATTCACTCTGTAGGTATACTGCTACACTATGAGGCCATATTCACTCTGTAGGTATACTGCTACACTATGAGGCCATATTCACTCTGTAGGTATACTGCTACACTATGAGGCCATATTCACTCTGTAGGTATACTGCTACACTATGAGCATATTCACTCGTGCTACACTATGAGGCCATATTCACTCTGTAGGTATACTGCTACACTATGAAGCCATATTCACTCTGTAGGTATACTGCTACACTATGAGGCCATATTCACTCTGTAGGTATACTGCTACACTATGAGGCCATATTCACCCAGTAGGTATACTGCTACACTATGAGGCCATATTCACCCAGTAGGTATACTGCTACACTATGAGGCCATATTCACCCTGTAGGTATACTGCTACACTATGAGGCCATATTCACCCTGTAGGTATACTGCTACACTATGAGGCCATATTCACTCTGTAGGTATACTGCTACACTATGAGGCCATATTCACTCTGTAGGTATACTGCTACACTATGAGGCCATATTCACTCTGTAGGTATACTGCTACACTATGAAGCCATATTCACTCTGTAGGTATACTGCTACACTATGAAGCCATATTCACTCTGTAGGTATACTGCTACACTATGAGGCCATATTCACCCTGTAGGTATACTGCTACACTATGAAGCCATATTCACTCTGTAGGTATACTGCTACACTATGAGGCCATATTCACTCTGTAGGTATACTGCTACACTATGAGGCCATATTCACTCTGTAGGTATACTGCTACACTATGAAGCCATATTCACCCTGTAGGTATACTGCTACACTATGAGGCCATATTCACCCTGTAGGTATACTGCTACACTATGAGGCCATATTCACTCTGTAGGTATACTGCTACACTATGAGGCCATATTCACTCTGTAGGTATACTGCTACACTATGAGGCCATATTCACTCTGTAGGTATACTGCTACACTATGAAGCCATATTCACTCTGTAGGTATACTGCTACACTATGAGGCCATATTCACTCTGTAGGTATACTGCTACACTATGAGGCCATATTCACTCTGTAGGTATACTGCTACACTATGAGGCCATATTCACTCTGTAGGTATACTGCTACACTATGAGGCCATATTCACTCTGTAGGTATACTGCTACACTATGAGGCCATATTCACTCTGTAGGTATACTGCTACACTATGAAGCCATATTCACTCTGTAGGTATACTGCTACACTATGAGGCCATATTCACTCTGTAGGTATACTGCTACACTATGAGGCCATATTCACCCAGTAGGTATACTGCTACATTATGAGGCCATATTCACTCTGTAGGTATACTGCTACACTATGAGGCCATATTCACTCTGTAGGTATACTGCTACACTATGAGGCCATATTCACTCTGTAGGTATACTGCTACACTATGAGGCCATATTCACTCTGTAGGTATACTGCTACACTATGAGGCCATATTCACTCTGTAGGTATACTGCTACACTATGAGGCCATATTCACTCTGTAGGTATACTGCTACACTATGAAGCCATATTCACTCTCTAGGTATACTGCTACACTATGAGGCCATATTCACTCTGTAGGTATACTGCTACACTATGAGGCCATATTCACTCTGTAGGTATACTGCTACACTATGAGGCCATATTCACTCTGTAGGTATACTGCTACACTATGAAGCCATATTCACCCTGTAGGTATACTGCTACACTATGAGGCCATATTCACCCTGTAGGTATACTGCTACACTATGAGGCCATATTCACTCTGTAGGTATACTGCTACACTATGAGGCCATATTCACTCTGTAGGTATACTGCTACACTATGAGGCCATATTCACTCTGTAGGTATACTGCTACACTATGAAGCCATATTCACTCTGTAGGTATACTGCTACACTATGAGGCCATATTCACTCTGTAGGTATACTGCTACACTATGAGGCCATATTCACTCTGTAGGTATACTGCTACACTATGAGGCCATATTCACTCTGTAGGTATACTGCTACACTATGAGGCCATATTCACTCTGTAGGTATACTGCTACACTATGAGGCCATATTCACTCTGTAGGTATACTGCTACACTATGAAGCCATATTCACTCTGTAGGTATACTGCTACACTATGAGGCCATATTCACTCTGTAGGTATACTGCTACACTATGAGGCCATATTCACCCAGTAGGTATACTGCTACATTATGAGGCCATATTCACTCTGTAGGTATACTGCTACACTATGAGGCCATATTCACTCAGTATGTATACTGCTACACTATGAGGCCCTATTCACTCTGTAGGTATACTGCTACACTATGAGGCCATATTCACTCTGTAGGTATACTGCTACACTATGAGGCCATATTCACTCTGTAGGTATACTGCTACACTATGAGGCCATATTCACTCTGTAGGTATACTGCTACACTATGAAGCCATATTCACTCTGTAGGTATACTGCTACACTATGAGGCCATATTCACTCTGTAGGTATACTGCTACACTATGAGGCCATATTCACCCAGTAGGTATACTGCTACACTATGAGGCCATATTCACCCAGTAGGTATACTGCTACACTATGAGGCCATATTCACCCTGTAGGTATACTGCTACACTATGAGGCCATATTCACCCTGTAGGTATACTGCTACACTATGAGGCCATATTCACTCTGTAGGTATACTGCTACACTATGAGGCCATATTCACTCTGTAGGTATACTGCTACACTATGAGGCCATATTCACTCTGTAGGTATACTGCTACACTATGAGGCCATATTCACTCTGTAGGTATACTGCTACACTATGAGGCCATATTCACCCTGTAGGTATACTGCTACACTATGAGGCCATATTCACTCTGTAGGTATACTGCTACACTATGAAGCCATATTCACCCTGTAGGTATACTGCTACATTATGAGGCCATATTCACTCTGTAGGTATACTGCTACATTATGAGGCCATATTCACTCTGTAGGTATACTGCTACACTATGAGGCCATATTCACTCTGTAGGTATACTGCTACACTATGAAGCCATATTCACCCTGTAGGTATACTGCTACACTATGAGGCCATATTCACTCTGTAGGTATACTGCTACACTATGAGGCCATATTCACCCAGTAGGTATACTGCTACACTATGAGGCCATATTCACTCTGTAGGTATACTGCTACACTATGAGGCCATATTCACCCTGTAGGTATACTGCTACACTATGAGGCCATATTCACTCTGTAGGTATACTGCTACACTATGAAGCCATATTCACCCAGTAGGTATACTGCTACACTATGAAGCCATATTCACTCTGTAGGTATACTGCTACACTATGAAGCCATATTCACTCTGTAGGTATACTGCTACACTATGAAGCCATATTCACCCAGTAGGTATACTGCTACACTATGAGGCCATATTCACCCTGTAGGTATACTGCTACACTATGAGGCCATATTCACCCAGTAGGTATACTGCTACACTATGAAGCCATATTCACTCTGTAGGTATACTGCTACACTATGAAGCCATATTCACTCTGTAGGTATACTGCTACACTATGAAGCCATATTCACTCTGTAGGTATACTGCTACACTATGAAGCCATATTCACCCAGTAGGTATACTGCTACACTATGAGGCCATATTCACCCTGTAGGTATACTGCTACACTATGAGGCCATATTCACCCTGTAGGTATACTGCTACACTATGAGGCCATATTCACTCTGTAGGTATACTGCTACACTATGAAGCCATATTCACCCTGTAGGTATACTGCTACACTATGAGGCCATATTCACTCTGTAGGTATACTGCTACACTATGAAGCCATATTCACCCAGTAGGTATGCCGACACCCCAATGGGTTGTATAATATGTAGTGTAATTGGTGCTACTGTTGGCTGGCTGATAATTGAAACAGCCCATCTAATTAAACACTCATTACCAGACGCTGCCTGATGACAGAGGGATGGTGGGATGTAGGAATGGAGGGACGGGGATGGAGAGATGAATTGATGATGGGATGGCAAGGTGGAGGAACAGGGGGATGTAGGGATAGAGGGATGGGCTTTTAAAGAACCCTGTGGCTTGTTTAGTCAGAATAGAATCACTGTTATCAGATTCGTCATCTGGAATGTGCTTCACCCTCAAGTGAATCTTTGACAATAGAAATATCCTCTGTGTACAACGTAAAACACCAAATAATACTTGCAGAGCAGAATTAGGCCGATACCTGCCAGAAAAGAGAAGTTAAATTCTACAACCACCTAAAAGGAAGCGATTCCCAAACATTCCATAATAAAGCCATCGCCTACAGAGAAATTAACCTGGAGAAGAGTCCCCTAAGCAAGCTGGTCCTGGGGCTCTGTTCACAAACAGACCCCACAGAGCCCCAGGACAGCAACACAATTAGACCCAACCAAATCATGAGAAAACAAAAAGATAATTACTTGATACATTTAAAGAATTTACAAAAAACTAGAATGCTATTTGGCCCGAAACACAGTGGCAGAAAACCTGACCACTGTGATTGACCAAAATTAAGGAAGTCTTTGACTATGTACAGACTCAGTGAGCATAGCCTTGCTATTGAGAAAGGCCGCCGAAAGCAGACCTGGCTCTCAAGAGAAGACATTTTGTGTGCACACTGCCCACAAAATGAGGTGGAAACTGAGCTGCACTTCCTCACCTCCTGCCAAATGTATGACCATATTAGAGACACATATTTCCCTCAGATTACACAGATCCACAAATAATTCGAAAACAAATCCAATTTTGATAAACTCCCATATCTATTGGGTGAAATACCACACTGTGCAATCACAGCAGCAAGATTTGTGACCTGTTGCCACAAGAAAAGGGCAATCAGTGAAGAACAAACACCATTGTAAATACAACCTATATTTATGTTTATTTATTTTCCTTTTGTACTTTAACTATTTGCACATCATTACAACACTGTATATGACATAATATGACATATGAAATGTCTTTATTATTTTGGAACTTTTGTGAGTGTAACTTTTGTTTATTATCTATTTCACTTGCTTTGACAATGTAAACATATGTTTCCCATGCCAATAAAGCCCCTTGAATTGAAATTGAATTCAGTGTCTTTATCAGAGAGAGCTGGACAGCGGGTCACTGACATAATAAATTGTAAAACAATCTCTGCAGCATCACCTGCTGCTTCTTACAGTACTACAGTGCCTTGCAAATGTATTCACCCCCTTGGCGTTTTCCTATTTTTTTGCATTACAACCTGTAATTTAAATGGATTTTTATTTGGATTTCATGTAATGGACATACACAAAATAGTCCAAATTGGTGAAGTGAAATGAAAGAAATAACTTGTTTCAAAAAATTCAACAAAAGAAAAGTTTAAGTTTGTTTTCACCCCCTTTGCTATGAAGCCCATAAATAAGATCTAGTGCAACCAATTACCTTCAGACGTCACACAATTAGTTAAATAAAGTCCACCTGTGTGCAATCTAAGTGTCACATGATCTGTCACATGATCTCAGTATAGATACACCTGTTCTGAAAGGCCCCAGAGTCTGCAACACCACTAAGCAAGGAGCATCCCCAAGCAAGCGGCACTATGAAGACCTAGGAGCTCTCCAAACAGGTCAGGGACAAAGTTGTGGAGAAGTACAGATCAGGGTTGGGTTATAAAAAAATATCTGAAACTTTGAACATCCCACTGAGCACCATTAAATCCATTATTAAAAAATGGAAAGAATATGGCACCACAACAAACCTGCCAAGAGAGGGCCGCCCACCAAAACACATGGACCAGGCAAGGAGGGCATTAATCAGAGAGGCAACAAAGTGACCAAAGATAACCCTGAAGGAGCTGCAAAGCTCCACAGCAGAGATTGGAGTATCTGTCCATAGGACCACTTTAAGCCGTGCACTCCACAGAGCTGGGCTTTACATTAGAGTGGCTAGAAAAAAAGCCATTGCTTAAAGAAAAAAATAAGCAAACACGTTTGGTGTTCGCCAAAAAGGCATGTGGGAGACTCCCCAAACATGTGGAAGAAGGTACTATGGTCAGATGAGACAAAAATGTTGCCTTTTGGCTATCAAGGGAAACGCTATGTCTGGTGCAAACCCAACACCTCTCATTAACCCGAGAACACCATCCCATTTTTCATCAGCAGGGACTAGGAAACTGGTCAGAATTGAAGGAATGATGGATGGCGCTAAATACAGGGAAATTCTTGAGGGAAACCTGTTTCAGTCTTCCAGAGATTTGAGACGGGGACGGAGGTTCACCTTCCAGCAGGACAATGACCCTATGCATACTGCTAAAGCTACACTCGAGTGGTTTAAGGGGAGACATTTAAATGTCTTGGAATGGCCTAGTCAAAGCCCAGACCTCAATCCAATTGAGAATCTGTGGTATGACTTAAAGCTTGCTGTACACCAGCGGAACCCATCTAACTTGAAGGATCTGGAGCAGTTTTGCCTTGAAGAATGGGCAAAAATCCCAGTGGCTAGATGTGCCAAGCTTATAGAGACATACCCCAAGAGACTTGCAGCTGTAATTGCAGCAAAAGGTGGCTCTACAAAGTATTGACTTTGGGGGGGAGGGTGAATAGGTATGCACGCTCAAGTTTTCTGTTTTTTTGTCTTATTTCTTGTTTGTTTCACAATGGTAGGCATGTTGTGTAAATGAAATGATACAACCCCCCGAAAATCTATTTTAATTCCAGGTTGTAAGACAACAAAATAGGAAAAATGCCAATGGGGGTGAATACTTTCGCAAGCCACTGTATGCATATATTCATGCTCTGCCTTTCTTTTCCAGGTCATTGGGCTATTGTACAAAAGAGAATTTGCTCCCACTCAACTTTTACCTAGTAAATGACCTTTGGGGCTTGAGTAGGCAACTGTATTCACATCCTCGATCTGTGTGACCAAACCTTTACTGCTGTTCCTGTTTTAAGATGTCATTTTTTTGATAACACTGCATATTGTAGCCTACTCCAGGAAAGTCCAAAGTAATTGTAAAATATACAGTGTCTGTAAAATGTATTTAGGTTCAGAACTTTTGTGAAATAGCACAGTTAAAAATATATGGCAAATAGAAATGAAATTGTATGGACATCAGAAATACATGAAGGCCAGGACTAAAAACAAACAATATAACTATTGTAAAATAAATTGTGTCTGTAAAATGAACATAGTATGTATGTATAAGCTGGAAGTAGAAGCCTAAGTGTTATTGTTTATTAGTTTACTCCAATTAGGGGAGGGGTGGTAGGGTTTGCAGGAAATAATAAAGGAAAATATATATATTTTTAATATATATGTATATATGTATGTGTATGTATGTATGTTTATATATATGTATATACATGTGGGTTTGTGTATGTATGTATGTGTATATATATATATATATATATATTTACCCCCCAAAAGATGGGGGATTGGAAAAGATGCAAACAATTACATTGATGGAAGCTACAATCTATCCGCAATATTAAAGCTGATCTACCCCCTAAAGAAATATAATAATAATGAAAGTCCTAAGTAATTACAGTAGAACATTAGTAGATTGAGATTTGATCGTGCCAGATACCTTTGCAGAATGAGCAGATAGTGCATGCACACATAGCATATTATCAGCAGTGGAAATATTGGGTTGTCAATGACGAGATTAATCTCAGAATAAGTAGAAGATACATTATATATACAAAAGTACGTGGACACCCATTCAAATGAGTGGATTTGACTATTTCAGTTACACCCGTTGCTGACAGGTATAGAAAATCGAGCACACGGCCATGCAATCTCCATAGACAAACATTGGCAGCCATCTATCCACGGTTTCTGGTTAGGGTAGGTTTACTGCCAATGTGACCAGTGAAGAGAAATCTTAACTCTACAGCATACAATGACATTCTAGACCAGCGTTTCTTAAAGTATAGGTCGCGATGTAAATGTATAATTATTTCATTAATTGAATTAATTTGACCAAGTGCAACGGCGCTCTCGGTTCAGTGCGCTCTCTGCTTATCAGTGGTCTCTGCTCAGTTTGGGGAGAGGTTGTAGAGGGAGATGCCCATGTGCTTCGCTGTTTACCGGATCTTTTTTCTGCAGATTTCTTGAAGATCACGCCCCGACCCACACGCTGCAGCGCTGTCGTTCAAGCCACTGACTTGTTATTCCCACTCGCCATCACTCACCGTTGTCATCAAATGGACTCATGCTAGCCACAAGTTCTGACTGAGCTCAATCGTCATGAAATGCAAATACAGTGATGACTTTTTGTCTCTTTCATACAAACTTTGAGAAAAATCGAGGAGCGCCCACAATCTCTTTTGTGTGGGGAAGTGCTTAGTAATGAGTCTCTCGACACGACCAAATTAATAAAAACACATGTCCTGACCAAACATCCTGGCACAAAATGACGGTAACATTAAACACAGGGAGTTATTTCAGAACAGGGTAGAATGCTTCAGGAAACTGCTTCGAAAGTGGAAAAGTAAGTCAATTAGCAAGGCATTGTCATTTTATAACAGGTGATGATAAGCAGAAATAAGGGAGTACTATCTCTCATAGTAGTAGATGTGAGTTTCTTTCAAACAATCCCCTGGCCTTGTAACGTTACACAGCTAATAGCTAACGTTAGCCAAAGCAAGCTAACTAGCTACTGATAGTGCAACCCTTAGAAACAGTACAGATTAAATTATCAGGCCTACTGTACATTTTACTGTAGAAATGATTGCTGAAAACAAGTTTAGGTTGGAACTGTAGCTGTTACAAGTAATACATTTTATTCTGAACTGGAATAAACTGATTGAAGCAAGAAGCTTTTTGAGACAAACACACACAGTTCTGGGTTGATCATCTGCAGCAGGAAGCAGTGTCCTGCCTGATTGAGAAAGCAGTAGATGTTCTGATCCAGTTTGGCACCACATACCTATGCAAGTCAGGGTTCTCAAGTACAGGAACAGACTCAATGCCTAGCATGACCTCAGTGTTGCAATCAAGAACTAAGCCCAGAATAGACATGCTTGTTGAAAACTTCAACAAACTTGTTTTCTGATCTACATCTGTGTTAGGTGATCAATCAGTTTATTCCAGTTCAGAATAAAAAAAAAGATGTATTTTAAGAGCAACAGATTCCAAGCTAGACTTTCTATCAACAATAATTTATACAGTAAGATGTACAGTAAGCCAGAGTGTTTTATTTGTACTGTTACTTAGGGTTGAACGATCAAAAAGCCTGTGTGTGTGTGTGTGTGTGTGTGTGTGTGTGTGTGTGTGTGTGTGTGTGTGTGTGTGTGTGTGTGTGTGTGTGTGTGTGTGTTCTGTTATACATCTGTGTGATGTGATCAATCCGTTTATTCCAATTCAGAATGAAATTATTTATTGAATTTTAACTGCAACAGTTCCAACCTAGACAGATATGTAAGAGTGATTTTAATGGGAAAAAAATAAACATGAAAATATGAATTGTATTTTTTTTAGGCATAAGGGCAATGAAATGTTCCGATATTTACGTATAGTTGCATATTTTCCTGAGCTTGGTAGCCAGGAAAACACAGAATTTCTCATTTGGGTCCCAGGCTGAAAAAGTTTAAGAACCCCTGTTCTAGATGATTCTGTGCTTCCAACTTTGTGGTGACAGTTTGTGGAAGGCCCTTTCCTGTTTCAGCATGACAATGCACTTGTGCACAAGAAAGGTCCATACAGAAATGGTTTGTTGAGATTGGTGTGGAACAGAGCCTTGACCTCAACCCAATTGAAAGCCTATGGGATGAATTGGAACACAGACTGCGAGCCAGGCCTAATCACCCAACATCTGTGCTGGACCTCACTAATGCTCCTGTTGCTGCAGGGACTTGCTTCCATTCAGCCATGTTCTAACATCTAGTGGAAAGCCTTCCCAGAAGAGTGGAGGCTGTTATAGCAGCAAAGGGGGGACCAACTCCATATTGATGCCCATGATTTTGGAATGAGATGTTCAACAAGCAGGTGTCCACATACCTTTGATCATGTAGTGAATGTCAGGAGAGGGGAACATTATTAAGGAGGGGAAAGGGGGATACCTAGTCAGTTGTACAACCGAATGTCTTCACTGAAATGTGTCTTCCGCATTTAACCCAACCCCTCTGAATCAGAGAGGTGCGGGGAACAGTGGGTTAACTTCTTTGCTCAGGTGTAGAACAACAGATTTTTACCTTGTCACCTTTCGGTTACTGGCCCAACGCTCTAACCACAAGGCTACCTGCCGCCCCACATTACTAGACTCATTAGTGCGCTTTGATCTTTGGCTCAGTGCTAATGTAGCCTTTTGATCAGGTACATCTTTCTCTCCCTTTCTCTCTGCTCTATTTGCTCTCTCTCTTTCTCTCTTTCTTTCTCTCTATCTGCTCTATTTGCTCTCTTTCTCTCTTTCTCTTCTCTCTTTCACTCTCTTTCTCTCTATGTCTCCCTTGAGACAGGCTGATGTTTTTCATGATGAATGTAATCACATCATTCTCTGGCCTGTGTCCCGTTGGGTCATTACAGAGAGTCCTGTGGTAATGGTTATTTGGTTATTGACTTACAGAGACATTAGGAACAGAGACGCAGTCTGCACTCTCTCCAATCAGAGCCCTGTTGCTGAGACATCTTTATTAGGCTTACTGGTTTTATATCTGCAAAGTACTGCCACACCCCTCATGCTCCTCTCTGACCACTTACATTCACATTATTCTACAGTAGGCCTTCAGTGGCATCACTTCACTGTTATTAGTGTATGTACAAGGTACATTACACAAGTCATATGCAGACCTCAAATAGTGAGAAGTGTCAGTGTCACTGAATGTACCTGATCAGGGCCGGACTACCACATTTGGGGCACCTACCTCCTTTTTTTTTAGGAAAACATATTATTTGGGAGAAAACAGCTAACTTCCTGCATTTCAACCCATTTTACCATGGGGCAGAGAGATCATGTTGCAGTTTTAAAGCACATTTCCTGCAATTCTACAGATTTTGCCATGGGACAGGGGGAAACAATTTGCTGTTTTATATCTCATACTATTCTTCAAATTTTGCCATTACGCTGAGAGAAAATTATGCGGTTTTAAAGCTAATTTCCTGCAATTCTACAAGAGTTGTGGGCCCCCTGGAGGTTAGGGAACCCCAGGGCATGTGCCCTGCGTGCCCGTTTGTTTGTGGACCTGATAACTACATCCACTTGCCAAACATCTCTGGCTCCCTCTCAGAACCCAAAGATATCAACTTGACGCAACAAGCACATGGTCAGATATATATTTGGGCTTCTGGCTGTTCAACATGACACTTTGGACCTGGCTAGATGTTTAATCTAATTTTTTTCTAATCATTATTACATTATTGATGTTCAGTTAATGAATCATATGGTTATATTGATTGGAAATATGTTATCAACTCATAGAAGAAAGAGATTCTTTGGACTGTTATGAATGACAAAGTTAAAGGGCCTCAGAGAGAAAGCGAGAGAGAGACAGAGAGAGAGAGAGAGAGTGTGAGAGAGATGCAGAGAAGCTAAAGAACGGGTGTGTCAAACATAATGCCGCTGAACAAAATCTAAATGCAACATGTGAAGTGTTGGTCCCATGTTTCATGAGCTGAAATTAAAGATTCCAGAAATGTTCCATACGCACACAAAGCTTATTTAATATATCAAATTTTGTGCACAAATATGTTGACATCCCTGTTAGTTAGCGTTTCGCCATGATAATCCATCATTCTGACAGGTGTGGCATATCTAGAAGCTGATTAAACAGCATTATCATTACACAGGTGCACCTTGAGCTTGGGACAATAAAAGGTCACAAAAAAGTGCAATTTTGTCACACAACACAATGCCACAGATGTCTCACGTTTTGAGGGAGCGTGCAATTGGCATGCTGACTACAGGAATGCCCACCAGAGCTGTTGCCAGAGAATTTAATGTTAATTTCTCTACCATAAGACACCTCCAACGTTGTTTTAGAGAATTTGGCAGTGCGTCCAACTAGCCTCACAACAGCAGACCACGTGTAACCACGCCAGCTCAGGACCTCCACATCCGTTTTTATTCACCTGCGGGATTGTCTGAAGACCAGCCACCCAGGCAGCTGATGAAACTGAGGAGTTTGTTTCTGTAATAAATCTCTTTTGTTGGGAAAAGCTGATTCTAATTAGCTGTGCCTGGCTCCCCAGTGGGTGTGCCTTACTCCCAAGGGGTGAGCCTATATATATATATATATATATATATATATATACATATATATATATATATATATATATATATATATATATAAATATAAATAAATAAATATATATAAATATATATATATATATATAAATATATATATATATAAATATAAATAAATAAATATATATATATATATATATATATATAAATATATATATATATATATCTATCTATCTATATATATATATATGAATATATATATCTATCTATATATATAAATATATATATCTATCTATATATATAAATATATATATATATATATATATATATATATATATATATATATATATATATATATATATATATAGTACCAGTCAAAGGTTTGGACACACCTACTTATTTAAGGGTTTTTCTTTATTTTTACTATTTTCTACATTGTAGAATAATAGTGAAAACATCAACAATGAAATAACACATATGGAATCATGTAGTAACCCAAAAAGCGTTAAACAAATCAAAATGTATTTTATATTGAGATTCTTCAAAGTAAGCACCCTTTGCCTTGATGACAGCTTTGCATACTCTTGGCATTCTCTCAACCAGCTTCATGAGGTAGTCACCTGGAATGCATTTCAATTAACAGGTGTGCCTTCTTAAAAGTTAATTTGTGGAATTTCTTTCCTTAATGTGTTTGAGCCAATCAGTTGTGTTGTGACAAGGTAGGGGTGGTATACAGAAGTTAGCCATATTTGGTGAAAGACCAAGTCCATATTATGTCAAGAACAGCTCAAATAAGCAAAGATAAATGACAGTCCATCATTACTTTAAGACATGAATTATAAGGATTGACGCTGGTAGACAAGAAGCAGGTACAGAGAGTGAACATTTAATTAACAACGGACATGGAACAGGACAGAACAGCGTCTGGACAAGAAAACATAACAACATTAATGCTGACATGGGGAAATAATGGAGGACAGACCGATATAGCTGGGGCAATCAACAAAGTCAAGGAGTCCAGTGAGCGCTGATGCGTGTAATGATGGTGACAGGTGTGCGTAATGAAGGGCAACCTGGTGCCCTCGAGCGCCAGAGAGGAAGCAGGCATGACAGTACACCCCCTCTAGGGGCGCCACCCGGTGACCCACCTGGACGAGCCTGACGGGCCAGACGAGGCATGGGCGCTGGACAAGCCGGCTGGGGCGCAGGAGCCCAACAAGCCAGCATAGGCATGGGAGCCAGGCGAGGCGGCTGAGGCGTGGGAGCCTGGCGAGGTGGCTGAGGCGTGGGAGCCCGGTAATCCGGCTGAGGCGTGAGAGCTCGACGAGCCGGCTGAGGCGTGAGAGCTCGACGAGCCGGCTGAGGCGTGAGAGCTCCACGAGCCGGCAGAGGCGTGGCAGCCCGACGAGCCGGCAGAGGCGTGGCGGCCCGACGAGCCGGCTGAGGCGTGGGGGCACGACGAGCCGGCAGAGGCGTGGCAGCCCGACGAGCCGGGTGAGGCGTGGGAGCCCGACGAGCCGTATGAGGCGTGGGAGCCCGATGAGCCGGCAGAGGCGTGGCAGTCCGGCGAGTTGGCTGAGGCGTGGGAGTCCGACGAGCCGGCAGAGGCGTGGGACCTTGACGAGTCGGCTGAGGCGTGGGAGCCTGACAATCCCGGCTGAGGCGTGGGAGCTTGACGAGCCGGCTGGGGCATGGGAGCCCGATGAACTGGCTGAGGCATGACGTGGGATGGGAGCCTGCTGAACCAACCAAGGCAAGAAAACCTCTCGAGCCAGCTAAGGCGTAGAAGCCAGAGAGGGAGAGTGGGAGCAGGCATGACATGAAGGTCAGTCAATGCGGAAAATTTCAAGAACTTTGAAAGTTTCTTCAAGTGCAGTCGCAAAAACCATCTTGCGCTATGATGAAATTGGCTCCCACAAGGACCACCACAGGAAAGGAAGACCCAGAGTTACCTCTGCTGCAGAGGATAAGTTCATTAGAGTTACCAGCCTCAGAAATAGTAGCCCAAATAAATGCGTCACAAGTAACAGACACATTTCAACATCAACTGTTCAGAGGAGACTGTGTGAATCAGGCCTTCGTGGTTTAATTGCTCCAAAGAAACCACTACTAAAGGAAACCAATAAGAAGAAGAGACTTGATTGGGCCAAGAAACACGAGCAATCGACATTAGACCGGTGGAAATCTGTCTTTTGGTCTGATGAGTCCAAATTTGAGATTTTTGGTTCCAACCGTTGTGTCTTTGTGAGATGCAGAGTAGGTGGACAGATAATCTCTGCATGTATGGTTCCCACCGTGAAGCATGGAGGTGTGGTTTGCGCTTAGTGGGACTATCATTTGTTTTTCAACAGGACAATGACCCAACACACCTCCAGGCTGTATAAGGGCTATTTGACCAAGGAGAGTGATGGAGTGCTGCATCAGATGACCTGGCCTCCACAATAACCTGACCTCAACCCAATTGAGAGGATTTGGGATTAGTTGGACCGCAGAGTGAAGGAAAAGCAGCCAACAAGTGCTCAGCATATCTGGGAGCTCCTTCAAGACTGTTGGAAAAGCATTCCATGTGAAGCTGGTTGAGAGAATGCCAAGAGTGTGCAAAGCTTTCATCAAGGCAAAGGGTGGCTACTTTGAAGAATATAAAATATATTTTGATTTGTTAAACACACTTTTGGTTACTACATGATTCCATATGTGTTATTTCATATTTCATTTTGATGTCTTCACTACTTCTATAATGTAGAAAATAGTAAAAATGAAGAAAAACCCTTGAATGGGGCGGCAGGTAGCCTAGTGGTTAGAATGATGGGCCAGTAATTGAAAGGTTGCTGGATCGAATCCCTGAGCTGACAAAGTAAAAATCTGTACTTCTGTCCCTGAACAACTTGACTTGCCTAGTTAAATATTTTTTGAAATTACTGTCCAAACTTTTGATTGGTACTATATATATATATATATATATTGAAATGACTAAAACCAAATCGAAACTGTAGAAATATATAAATTGTTTGTGGGAAACCTACCGGTGTTTAGTCTTTAGGCTATGAAAGACAACCAGGCCAAATTCTCGCATTTTCTCGCGTTGGTGGAGGCCTGGAGCGTCATTAATTTTAAACTGCGCAGTGTTAGCGGAGGCGCATCTCTCGATTGAATTAGCTTTCTCTGCAAACCGACAAATATGGCAGATATTGTCCAGGAAATTATTGAACCCGTTGAGGCTGAAACAGATGGAACATCTCAGGATGGCACGAATGGCCTGAAAATGTAACTAAAATATCGTATTTTTCTGACACAATCTGTTCTGCACTCACAGGCAAGATGGAGGCTAGCTAACGTTAGCCTAGCATTAAAGCTAGCATCAAAACTAGCTACGGCTTGCTATCTAGTTGTCACTTTGCTTGCTAGTTAACTAACTAACTTGTTGGTTATTGTCGTCTTCATTGATCGTCAAATTTGTTTTTAGATTTGTGTAATATATCGATATTTTACTAGGTAGTTATGCAGATAACTAAATGACTTTTATCCATCCAGCCATGTGTAGCTAGCTAACGTTAGTGCGTTTAACTCATAGAATTATCATACTAGAACGTACATGAACCGTTTGGCGGATAAAGGTCAGCCATTTTGGGCAGGGAGTTGGTCAAACATTGTTTGCCAGTACTGTGAAAAGACATTGTGTAAATAATGAATTTGAGAAATGTATCCTTACTGTATGTTAGCCAGTTTTAGAGGAATGATTCCATATTTTTTGGGAATGCCGACATTCCATTCAAACAATGCGGTCAATCTACAGCCATAAACTGGTTGAAATCAGTTGATGATGGGACTTAGACAAGTTATCAATACAACAAGTAACGTTACAAATATTGCTTTCCAAGAAAACAAACTTTTAGACATTAAGGTCTGTTTTGTGTGTGTGTGTGTATATATATATATATATATATATATATATACCTCATTACAATTAGTCTCTTTATACAGAACATTTGTATAAAACTAATATGAACTGTATAATATATGGCAATATTTTATTTTGACAATTATATTACAGCATTTCTGATATGTCACATGCCTTTTCTTGTACTACATAAGTAAAATCTGGATTATACCTCTACTGCCATCCATTCCTATTAGACCGGTTTGGGTTTCTCCCTGACCAATATGGCTGCAATTTTCATTCCATTCTGGGACTTTGAAGGTGTATAACATGGCCCCTCTAGTAATTTAACAGGATTTATATGGTTTAGGTGCACAGTCCCTTATTGGAGATTTAGCTAGCGAACAGTTAGATAGCCAACAACAGACAGTTGATAGTAATGTATTGCCAGTGCGGAGCTGACAGTTTGGAGTCAATTTGTAGTTGAATCAAGAGTTGCGTACAGTAACTTTCCTCTCCGCCACCCTCCAGTTGGGTGAAAAGATGACTTTGTAGCTAACTAGCCATTTGTGTCTATAAACCCATGTTAGTTATGGGAGATTGAAGTTGCATAAACTTATGTGCACATCTTTGTTATTTGGCACATGGGTGAAATTACTATGCCATGTAGGTTTAGGTTACATTACCTACAACAGACAAGCTAGCTGCATCCATTAATACTGTACTCTTCTGTTTTCTTCAGAGAACCAGAAGAAGACGAGGTTCTTGGTGAAGATGCCCCTGCAGAAGAAGAGGACCTAGGCCTGGGTGATGACGAGGTCCTTGGAGATGAGGTCCTTGGTGATGATGATACCCCTCTAGATGGTGACCCTATCGATGATGCCCCTATCAATGATGCCGAAACCCTTGCAGATGACCCTACTGATGCCCCTGCAACCGCCCCAAATACCAAGTCTGAGCTCAAAGAAAAGATGTCCGGAGGAGGCCGCAAAGGGAACCGCTTCCACCCCTACAAAGAGAAGCAGGTCACCGGGGACAAGAAGGGCGGAGGAGGGGGTCACAGGAACCGCGTGTTCATTAGCAATATCCCCTATGACACGAAGTGGCAGGCTATTAAAGATCTGATGAGAGAGAAAGGTAATCCATCCACACACAGGGCCATGCTGCTTCTCCCTATAGAGATGATCCCTATTCTTTCCAGCTCAACAGGAGCTTTCTCAGTCCTCTCTTTGTGACCAGAACATAGACCTAGCCATATCTTCTCGTAGTTTCTTCTTTTGAGGCAACATGTTATTCTATTGCAGTTATTATTAAGTCAGTAGAATAGACATTTCTGGATTTATTTCATTTTTTACTCCTGGGTGGACACCAATTTAGCTTGGATTGAATTGAAATGTCTGTGCTTGTTAAAGTTGTTATGTAGTTAGCTACTATTGGTTTTATGATATTGACTTACAGCTCCAAAATGTAACCTCAGACAAGTAGTAGTATTGACTACTTGAGCACTTGATTCAGTTGAACCTGTGTTAAGGTGACAAATGATTGTTTTGTATGAATGAAACCATTGTCTTTCTGTGCACTGAACTATTGGGTCTTTAGCTCTTCACAAAGTATTTTTTTCAAGGTGAAAGGACACCTTTTAAACTGTAGTGACTTCTTGCTATGTTGACAGGAACCGTGTTGACCAAACTGTTCTTCTATACTGAAGTGTGATCTGAATTCCCAGGTTGACAGTAGTTGACTGACTGTGTGTCTGTCTCAGTCGAGCCCAGGAAGGCATTGGAAGGGGGTTGTGTGGTGACTGTTGGTCTGGGCTCACTGTTGACCAATCATGGGGAAGCATCGTAACTGCATAACCAAGGCAACGGCCTGCCCTGGAGCGAGAGTGGTGGTTCAACAGTCGACTGGTGATTTTAAATGCCTTTTGTTCTCTTGGTATTTTTCCTTTGTATGTCTCATGAAGTTGGTGAGGTTACATACGTGGAGCTCTTTAAGGATGCTGAAGGAAAGTCAAGGGTAAGTGATGTGGACCAACTCACTGCACGAGGTTTTAAATGCCCTCCACTGCAGTATATCTTTATTTATCAAGTGTTCTGTAAGGCACTGATCCAAGGGGTTATCCATGTATGTCTATGGGATGATATGTTGGTGGCTGCTAGCTAGAGCCTGTTATAGCCTAGTTGGCTGTAGAGTGATGGAGGATGTCTTCTTGTTGATTCTGGAACACTAACTTGAATTCATCTGAAACTTAGTACACATTTGTTTTTAAGTTGTTGTAGTTTTCTCAATTGGTGTCAAAGTTTGGCAGTTGACCATTTCTCAAAGGGATTTTGATGTCTTATTGATTGACATTTTACTTTTGTCTTCAAATTGTTACCTTTTTATTTGGATCAATGGCACAATTATCTCTTTATGAACAAAACTAATTATTTCTAAAATATTGTAGATTTTGCATAAAGTAACTTTCTTCTTTCTCCAGCGGCTCACAGTAAAATCTCACCATCGTTTATTCATCTGTAATATTAAGATGCAGCCAGGAATTTGCAAACTAGGTTGTGAATGCATTCAATTCAGCCATTTAATGTAATATGTAGTTTGATAAACGGACTGTTTAGTATATACTCCTAAACAAACGTAGAGACAGAACGGACATATTTGTAAGTATATCCTGAGTCCTTTTCATTCCACAGAAGACGGTAAGGGTACTATATCTCCACTGAGAACAAAAAAAAGTCTATAGCAAACCAAGTCAATGTCTTTTAAATTCACTTAACTTTTTACCTTGGATACAAGCAAAACACACTCCCCACATCAAGGCCTGTTAGCTGGACCTTCAAGATGGATTATGTAATCCACTAATAGCATGATGTCAAATGTGTAATAATGATAACTGTTGTCAGTCTAATCACTGTCTTTGTTCATTCCCTCTGTTATGGATCTGTGTTGTCTCTGGATCCCCTGGTGTTATCTGTACAGGGATGTGGGTAAGGAACCAAACTTTACCTGTCTATCTTTGCAACATGGTCTCAGTACATTTTGTATGATTCTGTACGTAAATCTGACACACTCCCTTTAATGACATTTTACATTTCGTATGGTATGTGTGAATTTTGTATGAAATGTTAATTACAATTTGCATATGTTATGAATTGCAGTTTGTATTATGTTACGTATTGCAATTTGTACAATATGTTACGAATTTGCAATGTGTATATGTTACGAATTCCAATTTGTGGCTAACATTAGCTAGGTTTAGGGTTAGGTTAACGGGTTAGGTTTAGCTAACATGCTAAGTAGCTAATAAGTAGTAAGTAGTTGCTGAAGTTGTCCTTGAGGTTCGAACATGCAACCTTTGGGTTGCTAGACGTTATATATCCACCCCAACCAACCACCATTTTGTTTTTTGCCTTAAGTAAACTTCTGTTTCATGTAAAAAGTGGCAAGTCGTACTAATTTCAGCGTCCCGGATTTACTTGTAATATGTTAGGTCTAGTCTGAGACCAGGCTGACACTGGCTGTGTCTCAAATGACACCCTATTCCTAGGGCCTTATACAATCTATGAGTTTTACTGCGTGACTCCGTTTTGCTTCTCCCCAAATTCAGTTTTCTCCATTTTTGTTTTTCCATGTTTGTTTTTTCAGGTCTTCGCGCAATGCCTTAACCATCTCAGGAGGCCAATTTTGACACCTGGGGAAAACACTTCAATGTCAATTTTTTTAGTATACACAGCACCTAGCGAGAGGCTTTTTTTTGCTTTGTTTTTGTAGTGCACATGATGGTAGTGTTTACCAAACAAATACCCACTGGATTTATGCAAATAATTATTCAGCCAGGTAAGCATAGGATACTTTGTAGTGAACATTTAGTGTAGAAGATTTTTGGGTAAGCCTTTCCATCTACCAGAAGAGTTTATTAGCATTGTCGCTAACGGCTACATAAAGGGGTAGCTGCACGCACAGGTGGTGGGAATTCTTGTTGCCTCTTCAGAAAGTTGCAGGATTTTATTTTTAGACATTTAGTTGCAGGAACTTTTTTTAGACATTGATTCCCTACTAAGTTCAATACATTTTTGAATTTTGTTTTGTCTGAATTCCGTGGTTCCGTCCTCGTGTAGGGCTCCGTATTCCCCATTCACTAATACGGTTCTGGTCAAAAGTAGTGTACTATAACATGGGGAATAGGGTCCATTTCAGACACACCTAACTTAATGAGTCATTGTTATACATATCTTCATCCACTGACTGTCTGTCCTGCAGTGTTGTGGAGTTCAAAGATGAGGAGTTTGTGAAGAAGGCCATAGAAGTCATGAACAAATATGATCTGAATGGAAGACCCCTCAATATCATGGCGGTAAGGACCTGTTTTCACACTGTAGGCACCACACGGTGATGAGAGATTAAACTCAGTGGTGTGCTAAATCTGCACTTTAATCCAGCCTGCTGGAAATGTGGTTACATTAACATGATTTGTAATGTTGATCTCTGTCTTAACTGTAATCACTGAGAACTAGTTAACGTCAAAGGTTAGAGCTGTAATTATAGGTCAAAGGATGGGGCCACCTGTGTTTTAACCCCTTGTTTCCCTGCCCCAGAACCCTGATGTGGAGGGCTAAAGCTCAGAGTTGAAGTAATAGGTCAAAGTTTAGGGGTTATCTGTTTCCCTCTTTCAGGATCCTGATGGGGAGCGTGCTCGGCGTGTGCTGCAGCGTACAGTGGGGATCTACCCTGGAGGGGGAGGCAGGGGGCAGGAGGGGGGACCAGGTGGTGTAGGTGTACCCCCTTCCATCGCTAACAACCCCAACGTCCCCCATGAGGTCATCAGCTCTCTACGGGTCGGACGCCTAGGGACCACTGTGTTTGTAGCCAACGTGAGGACAAGCATACACACTATACTCTCTGACGTCTGTCTCTCTTCTCTGTGCCTTTGTCTCTGACCATCTCTCCTTACTAGATTTATATCTGCTGTATTGAAGTCCCAAGTTAACCTACCAATATTCCTGTTCACCAATTGATGACAACTTGAGCGGTGCGCTCTAAATCTCAACTGCATCTTCCTAGAACTTGAAGTTCCATGTTGACCTTGTTAGTTTTACTGTTCTCTATGCTATTGCTAACTCGTCCCCTCCTGTCTTTTTAGATGTGTTGTGTGGTAACGGTTGTTTCTATGCTAACTCGGTCCCTCCCCTCTGTGCTGTCTCCTCCCAGCTGGACTTCAAGGTGGGCTGGAAGAAGCTGAAGGAGGTGTTTGGTATGGCAGGAACAGTGAAGAGGGCTGACGTGAAGGAGGATAAGGATGGGAAGAGCAGAGGGATGGGGACTGTTACCTTCGAACAGGCCCTGGAGGCTGTACAGGCTATCTGTATCCTTTATATACTACCACAGAACACACCCACCTTCCAACAGGCTGCAGATTCTCTCTGTATCCTTTATACAGTGGGGAGAACAAGTATTTGATACACTGCCAATTTTGCAGGTTTTCCTACTTACAAAGCATGTAGAGGTCTGTAATTTTTATCATAGGTACACTTCAACTGTGAGAGATGGAATCTAAAACAAAAATCCAGAAAATCACATTGTATGATTTAAGTAATTAATTTGCATTTTATTTCATGACGTAAGTATTTGATACATCAGAAAAGCAGAACTTATTATTTGGTACAGAAACCTTTGTTTGCAATTAGAGATCATACGTTTCCTGTAGTTCTTGACCAGGTTTGCACACACTGCAGCAGGGATTTTGGCCCACTCCTCCATACAGACCTTCTCCAGATCCTTCAGGTTTCGGGGCTGTCGCTGGGCAATACGGATTTTCAGCTCCCTCCAAAGATTTTCTATTGGGTTCAGGTCTGGAGACTGGCTAGGCCACTCCAGGACCTTGAGATGCTTCTTACGGAGCCACTCCTTAGTTGCCCTGGCTGTGTGTTTCGGGTTGTTGTCATGCTGGAAGACCCAGCCACGACCCATCTTCAATGCTCTTACTGAGGGAAGAAGGTTGTTGGCCAAGATCTCGCGATACATGGCTCCATCCATCCTCCCCTCAATACGGTGCAGTCGTCCTGTCCCCTTTGCAGAAAAGCATCCCCAAAGAATGATGTTTCCACCTCCATGCTTCACGGTTGGGATGGTGTTCTTGGAGTTGTACTCATCCTTCATCTTCCTCCAAACACGGCGAGTGGAGTTTAGACCAAAAAGCTCTATTTTTGTCTCATCAGACCACATGACCTTCTCCCATTCCTCCTCTGGATCATCCAGATGGTCATTGGCAAACTTCAGAAGGGCCTGGACATGCGCTGGCTTGAGCAGGGGGACCTTGTGTGTGCTGCAAATGGTTTTCTTTGAAACTGTGGTCCCAGTTCTCTTCAGGTCATTGACCAGGTCCTGCTGTGTAGTTCTGGGCTGATCCCTCACCTTCCTCATGATCATTGATGCCCCATGAGGTGAGATCTTGCATGGAGCCCCAGACCGAGGGTGATTGACCGTCATCTTGAACTTCTTCCATTTTCTAATAATTGCGCCAACAGTTGTTGCCTTCTCACCAAGCTGCTTGCCTATTGTCCTGTAGCCCATCCCAGCCTTGTGCAGGTCTACAATTTTATTCCTGATGTCCTTGCACAGCTCTCTGGTCTTGGCCATTGTGGAGAGGTTGGAGTCTGTTTGATTGAGTGTGTGGACAGGTGTCTTTTATACAGGTAATGAGTTCAAACAGGTGCAGTTAATACAGGTAATGAGTGGAGAACAGGAGGGCTTCTTAAAGAAAAACTAACAGGTCTGTGAGAGCCGGAATTCTTACTGGTTGGTAGGTGATCAAATACTTATGTCATGCAATAAAATGCAAATGAATTACTTAAAAATCATACAATGTGATTTTCTGGATTTTTGTTTTAGATTCCGTCTCTCACAGTTGAAGTGTACCTATGATAAAAAATTACAGACCTCTACATGCTTTGTATGTAGGAAACACTGCCGGTTTTGCAGGTTATCAAATACTTGTTTTCCCCACTGTATATTATATACTACCATTTACATTTACGTCATTTAGCAGACGCTCTTATCCAGAACACACCCACCTTCCAACAGGCTACAGATTCTATCTGTATCCTTTATATATTATATACTACCACAGAACACACCCACCTTCCAACAGGCTACAGATTCAATCTGTATCCTTTATATATTATATACTACCACAGAACACACCCACCTTCCAACAGGCTACAGATTCAATCTGTATCCTTTATATATTATATACTACCACAGAACACACCCACCTTCCAACAGGCTACAGATTCAATCTGTATCCTTTATATATTATATACTACCACAGAACACACCCACCTTCCAACAGGCTACAGATTCTATCTGTATCCTTTATATATTATATACTACCACAGAACACACCCACCTTCCAACAGGCTGCAGATTCAATCTGTATCCTTTATATATTATATACTACCACAGAACACACCCACCTTCCAACAGGCTACAGATTCTATCTGTATCCTTTATATATTATATACTACCACAGAACACACCCACCTTCCAACAGGCTACAGATTCTATCTGTATCCTTTATATATATTATATACTACCACAGAACACACCCACCTTCCAACAGGCTGCAGATTCTATCTGTATCCTTTATATATATTATATACTACCACAGAACACACCCACCTTCCAACAGGCTACAGATTCAATCTGTATCCCTCTACACTGATACTGCAGAAGAAGACTCTCTTTATACTGGCCTAATACTCTCAACACTATACATGTCCTGGCTGTTATTATTATTCACTATTTATTCATGTCACTATTTTTATCTTTAAGTCTACATTGTTGGAAAAGGATCCATGAGTAAGCATTTCACTGTTAGTTTAGGAAGCATGTGATCATTTTATTTTTATTGAATGCATTCCTTAACTCTGTTCTCTAGCCATGTTCAACGGCCAAATGCTGTTTGACAGACAGATGCATGTTAAGATGGTACGTGTGCTTTGTTATTGGCATGTTTCTGATTTCTAAACCCTCTAACACTGTGCACAGTTAATGTGTGTGGAAGGTCATTGGGGCGGCAGGTAGCCTAGTGGTTAGAGCGTTGGTTGCAAGATCGAATCCCCGAGCTGACAAGGTAAAAATCTGTCATTCTGCCCCTGAACAAGGCAGTTAACCTACTGTTCTTAGACCGTCGTTGTAAATAAGAACTTGTTCTTAACTGACTTGCCTAGTTAAATAAAGGTAAAATAGAGGTTACATATTGCTGTGGTAATATGTTGTGTGACAACCACCTCTTGATATGTTGTTTCTGTGTGTTTCAGGATGACAAGTCTATGCCAGCTGATGATTTCCACCCGGTGGAGAAAGCTCCTCAGTTACCACGTGAGTACACATCCTGTCCCTTTCTGACTATCTCTAGAACACACCTAAATGTTAGAATGACTTGACTTCAGCATTATCTGTAGCAGAAATGGGTCATGTTGTCACCTTGTTGGCTCAGTGTTCTCTTCTCCAGTGAACCAAGGCATTACATAAGGGATGTTATGTTTGTGTGGTCAAACAAACTCCAACTCTCTGTGTGTAGGGGGTCTGGGGGGGATTGGGTTGGGCCTGGGACCAGGAGGACAACCTATCAATGCCAACCGACTGAGTGGTGGAGGAGGAATGGGCAACATGGGCCCTGCAGGTTAGTACTGACCCCTAACCTCGCCATAATACTCCAGCAAACACACGGTTACTATTTAAACCACACACGCACAGAGACTGCAGGTCAGTGGAGGAGCCAGTGGGTTCATACATACGATAGTTACCGGTTGTGAAGAGTAGCTGTTTGTTTTAAACCCTCTGATGCCTGTTGTTCCTGGACCTTCTCCAAGCACTTACATCACATACTGACGCCCCCCCCCTCGACCACTGAAGTGGGTAGAAAGTTGTCTAGAGATAATGTAGAATAAGCTTTAGTACAAAACAAATCAGTGTGAGATGTGAAGTGTGTTATTTTGTCTGTCAGGTATGGAGGGAGGACCTGGGTATGGAGGGATGAGCAGACTAGGAGGTAAGGTCCTAGATAATAGATCTCTACTGTGTCACTGTTACATGACTGGACAACACATGGGTTGTTGTGACTATCCATTAATATAATAATCCTGTGTGTCCTGGAGGGTTCGGTGGAATGGACAGCATGGGGGGATTCGGAGCCAGAGACATGGGACGGATGGGAGGTAAGGACACACCTAGGGCTGGGAATTTCCAGGGGCCTCACGATACGATATTATACCGATACTTAGGTGCCAATACCATCTTATGTAGATATCACAATTCTATATATGCATTGCGATTCGATACTGGGATTTGATGTTACAAAACATATTGCTCATGATATGTCTGTTGTAGACAGATGAGACGGCATGAGAAAATGAGTTTTGATCGGTCAGGGAAATGTATAAGTGCTGAAAACATGTTGACTCACTATGTAAAAAGATGAGAAGAAGCTATAGGATGAAAGTTTGGTGCAGATACAACCGGCTAGCGCTAGCTAGCAAAATACTATATTTTTACAAATGGATACTTGGAGTCAAAGTATCATTATAATATCATCCAAAATAATATTGCGATGTAACTTGTATAGATCCCCCCCCCATCACCACTAAGGACAAAATAATTCTCTCAAACTGTTTAAATGCTCCTGAAGTTTAATGTCAACTTTCCACTGAGTATTTTTCTGACTGTGCCATCGTCCTCTCTCTCTCCTTCTCTATACTTCCCCCTCTCCAGACATGTCCTACCGGTCAGGGGGGATGGGAGGAGGGATGGACAGAGACTTTGGGCACAGTGACATGTCCATGAGCAGAGGCTTCGGAGACTCCTTTGGAGGAATGGGTGAGTAGTTTACACCCTCACTCACTTACTCACTTTCTCACTCACTCTTTCTCTCACGCGCACACACCTGTCACTGTCAGTCTTCAATAGGTATAATCCATTCCATAGTCGTCATATATCCATCCACTAACAGCATGGTCCGTGGTGGGCATTAGACTGGGCATGTTGTAGCTTGGAACTGGAACCTGCAGGTAGACTGTACTAAGAGCTGAATCACAACTCCTGTATGGGTAACACAACACTGGTCAAGTTAGCATTCAGCCCTATGGCTCCAACATGTTACTGACAGATGTTTGTGTGCTGTAACTTGTTTGTGTTGTGATGTGCTGATAGGTTGTGGTAACGTGTGTGTGTGTGATGCCGTGCGTTCTCTCCATCAGGAGGAGGTTATGGAGGAGACATGAGCAGTTTTGGCATGGGGCCCATTGGGGTAGGATTAGGTACAGCGAACATTACATTAACATCCCTCCCTGTCTCTCTCGTGGCTCTCACTGTCTGTTAGCACACCCATTTCATACTGCCAATGTTTCACTGTGCTTGACCTTGATTTGATGTGTGGGAGTGCTGGGATGGAACTAAAGCCTGCACAACCCCTGAATACCATTACGGTAGGGATTTGGATCTGTGGTGCTCACTCATTTTCCCTGTGTCCTCTACTAGGTGGTATGGGCAGCCGGTCCATGGAGCGGATGGGCTCTGGCTATGACCGTATGGGGGGGGGCATGGCCATGAGCCGAGGGTTCGGGGGCTACGGAGGAGGAGCCATGTCTGACAGAGGCAAGGGAGGATGTCAGATCTTTGTCAGAAATGTACGTTTTATAAATAAATACTGTATAAATGTGCATTATGACATGATGTGCGCTCCCCTTTTTAAGCACATTAAAGCACCTAACACATGTTTAATAAGGCTGATCAAATCCACTATGTACTGCTGGGTATTTACATCATGGACACAGATTAAGTAGCGTGAATTGGAAGCACTTTTAGACGGAGGAGTAGGCGTCATCTAGCTCTGTGAAAATGCCCCTAATGTAGTTAGAACACAGGGGCCTAAAATTCTAATGTTCTGTGTTGTAGCTGCCCTATGACCTGACCTGGCAGAAACTGAAGGAGAAGTTCAGTGTCTGTGGTAAGCCTCTTCAATCAGTCTACTGTACTCAATAACCTGCAGATGGATTGAATGTAGCTTTGATCTGTAGTAATGAAATGGCTTTAGCAGTGTCAGTGCTTAAACACTGTCTACTGCTCGTTCTCCCCCTCTTCTCTCTCATCACCCATCTTTCTTACTCCCTCTCCAGGCCAGGTGATGTTTGCAGAGATTAAGATGGAGGGAGGAAAGTCTAAGGGCTGTGGTACGGTCAGGTTTGACTCCCCAGAGAGCGCTAACCAGGCCTGCGGGATGATGAACGGAACCAAGATCAGCGGTCGCGAGGTTGACGTCCGCATCGACCGCAACGCCTAGAGTCACACACATACACGGTCACGACAACCGCTCGTTCCATCTCAACTGCTTTTGTTTTGTTTTAAAAACACATTTTCCACGTATCCGCGTTTCCGTGACTATTGGATGTGTATAAGATCTGTTTTTCTTTTAATCTTCTGTATTTTTTTTTTTATTTTTTTTGTAAACCCCTTTTATTTTATTTTTGTGGGTCATGAATTTATTTGAATGAATAAACATTTTAATTTTTCAACTTTGTTGTAAATGTTACTGTGGGATCAAAGGCTTCTGGCCAGTTCACAGAAGGGTTGTGTGGGTGTATTTAATTGAATACAAAGGTTAATTGCAGGTAAAACACCATAAATAAAATGTCCTCTGGAGCTAGCCAAAATAGCACTAACTAAAGACCTTTTCTACACCGGAGGTAACCAGACCACAATGGTATAGGAGAATCATCTAGTGAAGTTAACTGATATAATGGCTCACGTTGACAAAATATGTGAAACTAGTGTCCATAAATGTTTAGTTTGCTAGTATCATAGTAATGTAATAGGGTCTTTGGTTAGTATATACTGTGGGAGTCTTAAACCAGCTCTGCGAGCTGGAACTGGGCACCAACTGAAATGGTGTTCATGAGAAGTGGACAACTGAATGGATACTTTATTGCCTTCGTCTTTATCTTAAACAGTTTCGGGCTCCGTCTCTGTCCTGACAGTCAAGACCAGTGGAAACTTTTGGGTTTCTTCTCATTACGAGCCTGTCCTCACTGTCCTTACTGTTGAGCAACACAGGCTGCTTGTAAACGCTTATCTGTTCTGCATGGACAATGCCCCCTTCCCTCCCTCATTCACCTTCCTCTTTCCCTTCCTCGTTCACCAGCATTGAGTAATGACATGTTATCCATTATATTGACCAGACTAGTGGCTGCTCTAACAATGAAAGATGTCTTTAAAAATGGAATGCAGTCGGGAGGAGGCAAGCTCAGGTGGGACCATTCTAGCCATTGAGAGGGCAGAAACACGTGTGAACAGGCACAACTCCTGTACAAAGTTGCTGGGAAGTCATGTGTCCTACTTATGTCAGTACACTCATAACCTAAGCATTGCGAAACTACTATTTGATCAAATTAACCTCATGTAGCAAGAAGGCCATTCCATTTTTTGGTTGACCAAATATGACAATCATTGACCTCCATACAAAAACTAGGCTTGTGTGAAAAAAATGCTGTAAATGCCACCTACTGGTGACAGTTATTCCTCTCACTTTGCCTCTTCCTCTCTGGTAATGACAAGATAAGGTCAGAGGAGTCCAGTAGAATATTAAAAAGCAGCTTTATTTCCTGAGTTAGAGGTCAGAGGTGAAAGGCATTGTTGCTGGGTCATTCTCACAGGTAGTATGGAGTCTGCATGGGGCTGCATCTCAAACTCAACTCTGGACATTGAAGCCAGATCCACTGCATTTTTTCTAATCAGGAACTGATTTAGGCATGGCTGCAATTAATAGGTAGAACAGAAAACCAGCAGGCTCCAGACCTCATAGGGTAAGAGTTGAATACCCCTGCCCTACATATATTTAAGTGCACTTCTTTTGGCCAGAGACCTAAGTTGGGGAAAGGTGTCATTTGAGATGTAGCCTTTATCTTTTAAAAATGTATTTGAATTTGGTGATCCAACACTCCTAATCTGTCCACAAACCCAACTGCTAGTGGGGTCGTGACCCGACTTCCAATACCACTGATTTATATCATAATGAATAAGAGGACATGGACAAGGTGGACCTGATCCTATATTAGTACTCTAACTCTGAGACTCTGAATCTGATCCTATATCAGTACTCTAACTCTGAGACTCTGAATCTGGGCCCTTTATCTGGGTTCTGTATAAATGGTCTGAGTGTCAAGAGGTTGGTTCTGGGTGGTCTGGTTCTGGGGAGGGCTGCGGTGTGGACTCCATCTCTGGCACTCAACAACAACACAGTCTGATGAGTGCGGCCTGCAGCAGCGCTGTGTGTGTTATTGTACGTCTTTGTGTGTTTATCAGTGTATCAGTCGCCGCACAGTCTGACAGGGTTGTTCCCTATGATGCCCAGTTCGTAGAGGATGGCCAGAGTGGCAAAAACAACATAGCAGAACAGAGAGACGATCCCCAGCTTCCAGTCCAGCTTCCAGCCGTTTATATGGACCGCCACGAAGAGAAAGACGATGGAGAGGAGGAGGGTGGCGGAGATGAAAACCAGACCGGTGCTGTTGACCTCCACAGGGTTGACCGTGTCCACAAACACTGTCTTAATGAACCAGGGAAGACCCAGACACAGCATGTCAAACACATTAGAACCCACGATGTTGGACATGGCCATGTCGGCTTTACCTGGAACAGAGCAAGAGATAGGGGAGGAGAGAGAGGAGGAGCAGGGGGAGGAGAGAGGAGGAGAGAGAGGGGAGGAGAGAGCGGAGGAGCGAAGGGAGGAGAGAGGGGACAAGTAAAATGACATAACACTATGTTGTACATGTCTGTTTTACCTACACTACATGACCAAAAGTATTTGGACACCTGCTCGTCAGGCATTAATATGGAGTTGGTCCCCCCTTTGCTGCTATAACAGCCTCCACTCTTCTGGGAAGGCTTTCCACTAGATGTTGGAACATTGCTGCAAGGACTTGCTTCCATTCAACAATGAGCATTAATGAGGTTGGACACTGATGTTGGGCAATTAGGCTTGGCTCGCAGTCGGCATTCCCATTCATCCCAAAGGTGTTCTATTGGGTTGAGGTCAGGGCTCTGTGCAGGCCAGTCAGGTTCTTCCACACTGATCTTGACCAACCATTTCTGTATGGACCTCGCTTTGTGCATGGGCCATTGTCATGATGAAACAGGAAAGTGCCTTCCACAAACTGTTGCCACAAAGTTGGAAGCACAGAATTGTCTAGAATGTCATTGTATGATGTAGCGTTACGATTTCCTTTCTCTGGAACTAAGGGGCCTAGCCCAAACCATGAAAAACAGCCCAGACCATTATTCCTCCTCCACCAAACTTTACAGTTGGCACTATGCATTCTGCCAGGTAGCGTTCTCCTGGTATCCGCCAAACCCAGATTTGTCCGTCGGACTGCCAGCTGGTGAAGCGTAATTAATCACTCCAGAGAACGCGTTTCCACTGCTCCAGAGTCCAATTGTGGCGAGCTTTACACCACTCCAGCCAACGCTTCGCATTACGCATGGTAATCTTAGGCTTGTGTGCAGCTGCTCGGCCATGGAAACCCATTTCATGAAGCTCCCGACGAACAGTTCCTGTGCTGACGTTGCTTCCAGAGGCAGTTTGGAACTAGGTAGTGAGTGTTGCAACCGAGGACAAACAATTTTTACTAGGCACTTCAGCACTCGGCGGTCCAGTTCTGTGAGCTTCTGTGGCCCACCACATCGTGACTGAGCCGTTTTTGCTCATAGACATTCCACTTCACAATAACAGCACTTACAGTTGACCAGGGCAGCTCTAACAGGGCATAAATTTGACAAACTGACTTTTTGGAAAGGTGGCATCCTATGACGGTGCCATGTTGAAAGTCATTAAGATCTTTAGTACGGGCCATTCTACTGCCAGTGTTTGTCTATGGAGATTGCATGGCAGTGTGCTCGATTTTATACACCTGTCAGCAACGGGGTGTCCACATACTTTTGTGTATATAGTGTAAGAGAGAGATGGGACTTAAGTATGACTTGAACGATTATGATAAGGGAGACATCAAGTGGAATAAGTTGCAGCTGTGGGCTCTATTTCGCTCTGAAGTAATATGTCTCTATGTATCTACTGTCCTGGAAAAGAGATGTATCTCAGGGGGACTAAAGGTCAGAAAGGATCAGAAATGGAGCTACAGTAGTAGTTACCTTCTCTAGCGACCATGACACTAGCCACTGTGTCTGGTATACTGGTCCCTGCAGCTAACAGAGTCAGGCCCATCACTGTGTCTGGGATACCCAGAGTCTCTCCTGTTACATACAACACAGAGAACACACAGTCAGATACACAGGACATAGAGTCAGGCCCATCACTGTGTCTGGGATACCCAGAGTCTCTCCTGTTACGTCTCAGACATAACACAGGGTCAGATACAACACAACACAGGGTCAGATACAACACAACACTGGGTCAGATACAACACAACACTGGGTCAGATACAACACAACACAGGGTCAGATAGAACACAACACTGGGTCAGATACAACACAACACTGGGTCAGATACAACACAACACAGGGTCAGATAAAGCCCAACACAGGGTCAGATAGAGCCCAACACAGGGTCAGATAGAGCCCAACACAGGGTCAGATAGAGCCCAACACAGGGTCAGATAGAACACAAAACAGGGTCAGATAGAACACAACACAGGGTCAGATAGAACACAACACAGGGTCAGATAGAACACAGAACTGGGTCAGATAGAACACAACACAGTCAGATAGAACACAACACAGGGTCAGATACAATACAACACAGGGTCAGATAGAACGCACCACTGGGTCAGATAGAACGCAACACTGGGTCAGATAGAACACAACACTGGGTCAGATAGAACACAACACTGGGTCAGATAGAACGCAACACTGGGTCAGATAGAACACAACACTGGGTCAGATAGAACACAACACTGGGTCAGATAGAACACAACACTGGGTCAGATAGAACGCAACACTGGGTCAGATAGAACACAACACTGGGTCAGATAGAACACAACACTGGGTCAGATACAACACAGGGTCAGATATGTCATACATCACAGTCAGGCCCATCACTGTATCTGGGACACCCAGGGTCTATCCTAACATAGAGAGCACAGGTAGATATAACACACAGGATACAGGTATATATAACACACAGGCTACAGGTATATATAACACACAGGATACAGGTAGATATAACACACAGGATACAGGTAGATATAACACACAGGATACAGGTAGATAGAACACACAGGATACAGGTATATATAACACACAGGATACAGGTAGATATAACACACAGGATACAGGTAGATATAACACACAGGATACAGGTAGGTATAGCACACAGGATGAAGTTAGATATAACACACAGGATACAGGTAGGTATAACACACAGGATACAGGTATATATAACACACAGGATACAGGTAGATATAACACACAGGATACAGGTATATATAACACACAGGATACAGGTATATATAACACACAGGATACAGGTAGATATAACACACAGGATACAGGTATATATAACACACAGGATACAGGTATATATAACACACAGGATACAGGTAGATATAACACACAGGATACAGGTAGGTATAACACACAGGATGCAGTTAGATATAACACACAGGATACAGGTAGATAAAACACACAGGATACAGGTATATATAACACACAGGATACAGGTAGATAGAACACACAGGATACAGGTAGATATAACACACAGGATACAGGTAGATAAAACACACAGGATACAGGTATATATAACACACAGGATACAGGTATATATAACACACAGGATACAGGTAGATAGAACACACAGGATACAGGTAGATATAACACACAGGATACAGGTATATAGAACACACAGGATACAGGTAGATATAACACACAGGATACAGGTATATAAAACACACAGGATACAGGTAGATATAACACACAGGATACAGGTATATAAAACACACAGGATACAGGTAGATATAACACACAGGATACAGGTAGGTATAACACACAGGATACAGGTAGGTATAACACACAGGATACAGGTAGATATAACACACAGGTTACAGGTAGATATAACACACAGGATACAGGTATATATAACACACAGGATACAGGTATATATAACACACAGGATACAGGTAGATATAACACACAGGATACAGGTAGGTATAACACACAGGATACAGGTAGATAGAACACACAGGATACAGGTATATATAACACACAGGATACAGGTATATATAACACACAGGTTACAGGTATATATAACACACAGGATACAGGTAGATATAACACACAGGATACAGGTAGATATAACACACAGGATACAGGTATATATAACACACATGATACAGGTAGGTATAACACACAGGATACAGGTAGATATAACACACAGGATACAGGTAGGTATAACACACAGGATGCAGTTAGATATAACACACAGGATACAGGTAGGTATAACACACAGGATACAGGTAGATATAACACACAGGATACAGGTAGAGACAACACACAGGATACAGGTATATATAACACACAGGATACAGGTATATATAACACACAGGATACAGGTATATATAACACACAGGCTACAGGTATATATAACACACAGGATACAGGTAGATATAACACACAGGATACAGGTAGATATAACACACAGGATACAGGTAGGTATAACACACAGGATGCAGTTAGATATAACACACAGGATACAGGTAGGTATAACACACAGGATACAGGTAGATATAACACACAGGATACAGGTAGAGACAACACACAGGATACAGGTAGATATAACACACAGGATACAGGTATATATAACACACAGGATACAGGTATATATAACACACAGGATACAGGTATATATAACACACAGGATACAGGTATATATAACACACAGGATACAGGTAGATATAACACACATGATACAGGTAGGTATAACACACAGGATGCAGTTAGATATAACACACAGGATACTGGTATATATAACACACAGGATACAGGTAGATAGAACACACAGGATACAGGTAGATATAACACACAGGATACAGGTAGATAAAACACACAGGATACAGGTAGATATAACACACAGGTTACAGGTAGGTATAACACACAGGATACAGGTATATATAACACACAGGATACAGGTATATATAACACACAGGATACAGGTAGATATAACACACAGGATACAGGTATATATAACACACAGGATACAGGTATATATAACACACAGGATACAGGTAGATATAACACACAGGATACAGGTAGGTATAACACACAGGATACAGGTAGATAGAACACACAGGATACAGGTATATATAACACACAGGATACAGGTATATATAACACACAGGCTACAGGTATATATAACACACAGGATACAGGTAGATATAACACACAGGATACAGGTAGATATAACACACAGGATACAGGTATATATAACACACATGATACAGGTAGGTATAACACACAGGATACAGGTAGATATAACACACAGGATACAGGTAGAGACAACACACAGGATACAGGTAGGTATAACACACAGGATACAGGTAGATATAACACACAGGATACAGGTAGAGACAACACACAGGATACAGGTATATAACACACAGGATACAGGTATATATAACACACAGGATACAGGTATATATAACACACAGGATACAGGTAGGTATAACACACAGGCTACAGGTATATATAACACACAGGATACAGGTAGATATAACACACAGGATACAGGTAGATATAACACACAGGATACAGGTATATATAACACACAGGATACAGGTAGATATAACACACAGGATACAGGTATATATAACACACATGATACAGGTAGGTATAACACACAGGATACAGGTAGGTATAACACACAGGATACAGGTAGATAGAACACACAGGATACAGGTATATAAAACACACAGGATACAGGTAGATATAACACACAGGATACAGGTATATATAACACACAGGATACAGGTAGATATAACACACAGGATACAGGTAGGTATAACACACAGGATACAGGTAGATATAACACACAGGATACAGGTAGAGACAACACACAGGATACAGGTATATATAACACACAGGATACAGGTATATATAACACACAGGATACAGGTAGATATAACACACAGGATACAGGTAGATATAACACACAGGATACAGGTATATATAACACACATGATACAGGTAGGTATAACACACAGGATACAGGTAGATATAACACACAGGATACAGGTAGAGACAACACACAGGATACAGGTAGGTATAACACACAGGATACAGGTAGATATAACACACAGGATACAGGTAGAGACAACACACAGGATACAGGTATATATAACACACAGGATACAGGTATATATAACACACAGGATACAGGTATATATAACACACAGGATACAGGTAGGTATAACACACAGGATACAGGTATATATAACACACATGATACAGGTAGGTATAACACACAGGATACAGGTAGGTATAACACACAGGATACAGGTAGATAGAACACACAGGATACAGGTATATAAAACACACAGGATACAGGTAGATATAACACACAGGATACAGGTATATATAACACACAGGATACAGGTAGATATAACACACAGGATACAGGTAGGTATAACACACAGGATACAGGTAGATATAACACACAGGATACAGGTAGAGACAACACACAGGATACAGGTATATATAACACACAGGATACAGGTATATATAACACACAGGCTACAGGTATATATAACACACAGGATACAGGTAGATATAACACACAGGATACAGGTAGATATAACACACAGGATACAGGTATATATAACACACATGATTCAGGTAGGTATAACACACAGGATACAGGTGGATATAACACACAGGATACAGGTAGAGACAACACACAGGATACAGGTAGGTATAACACACAGGATACAGGTAGATATAACACACAGGATACAGGTAGAGACAACACACAGGATACAGGTATATATAACACACAGGATACAGGTATATATAACACACAGGATACTGGTATATATAACACACAGGATACAGGTAGATATAACACACAGGATACAGGTAGGTATAACACACAGGATACAGGTAGATATAACACACAGGATACAGGTAGAGATAACACACAGGATACAGGTATATATAACACACAGGATACTGGTATATATAACACACAGGATACAGGTATATATAACACACAGGATACAGGTAGAGATAACACAGGATACAGGTATATATAACACACAGGATACAGGTAGATATAACACACAGGATACAGGTATATATAACACACAGGATACAGGTAGATATAACACACAGGATACAGGTAGATATAACACACAGGATACAGGTAGAGACAACACACAGGATACAGGTAGATATAACACACAGGATACAGGTATATATAACACACAGGATACAGGTAGATATAACACACAGGATACAGGTAGGTATAACACACAGGATACAGGTAGGTATAACACACAGGATGCAGTTAGATATAACACACAGGATACAGGTATATATAACACACAGGATACAGGTAGATATAACACACAGGATACAGGTATATATAACACACAGGATACAGGTAGATATAACACACAGGATACAGGTAGATATAACACACAGGATACAGGTAGATGAAACACACAGGATACAGGTAGATATATAACACACAGGATACAGGTAGAGATAACACAGGAAACACAATAAGAAAGGCTTCAGGTGGACAACAGTGCAAAATGGTTTAGAAACACTACTTTAAAGGAGTCCCTTCCCCATTTTATTTTATTTAACCTTTATTTAACTAGGAAAGTCAGTCAATAACAAATTCTTATTTGTAATGACGGCCTACCCCGTCCAAACCCTAACCCAGACAACGCTGGGCCAATTGTGTACCGCCCTATGGGACTCCCAATCACGGCCGGTTGTAATACAGCTTGGAATCAAACCAGGGTCTGTAGTGACGCCTCTAGCACTGAGATGCAGACCGCTGCGCCACTCGGGAGCCTATCACTCTCTCATCCCTCCCTCCATCCCTTCTTTCATCTTTCCCCCCTGTACCTCCTCACAAATCCCAAGTCTTACTGGTCACATTACAAAGTTCAGACGACAGAGAAACACCACAGGGAAATACACACAAATGCCCCCATTGATGAACTCTTTATTTTCTCTCTGCTATCCCCCCTCCCTTTCTTGGTTTCTCTTTATCGCTCCCTCTCTCTCTCTTCCCCATAAGGCCGTCTCTTTTGCTCTGCCTCTCTCTCCCCATCCCTCTCTCTTCTTTTTCTCTCCCCCATCTCTCTCTCTCTCTCTCTCTCTCTCTCTCTCTCTCTCTGTCTCATGTGAGCTGTTCTGAAGGTTAAAACATAATAATCCCATTATACTCTCATGTCTACCAACGTCACATGACAACATGATGTAAGGTCAGTTCTTTGTGTTTTCTCTGTAATGGTAAAGCTTGGGGATAGCTGATCCTAGATCTGTGCCTAGAGGCTACTCCCACCCGAAGCTCACATGACGTCTTCTGGCAGCCATGCAGTGTGTGAGGTGAAGCAGGCGGTAATCCGACTGCTGTGTGTGTGTGTGTGTGTGTGTGTGTGTGTGCACGCGTTGTGGATGTGTGCATGTTGTGTGTGTACGTGCGTCTGTCTATGTCTGTGTCTGTGTTTAATGTGTTTAAGTGTACCTGCGTTTGTGTGCCTTCATTTGCATGCATCTGCATGTGTGCATGTGTTCACATGTGTGTGTATCCATGCGTGTGTGTGTGTATGTGTGTGTATCCATGCGTGTGTGTGTGTATGTGTGTGTATCCATGCGTGTGTGTGTATCCATGCGTGTGTGTGTGTATCCATGCGTGTGTGTGTGTGTGTGTATCCATGCGTGTGTGTGTGTGTGTGTATCCATGCGTGTGTGTGTGTATGTGTGTGTATCCATGCGTGTGTGTGTGTATCCATGTGTGTGTGTGTGTGTATGTGTGTAATCCTGGTGCTGGCTTGGCTAGTGTCTGGCCACCGGACCATTGGAGCTCCACTAAGCCTGTAGGACCCAGCTCTGCTCTGGAATCCCAGGAATCAGCATGTGACTCAACTATAACATCTGACATGTTCTCATACACTTTCTAAACCTCCTCGTTTGGACTTCCTTAACTCTCTGATTGAGTCACATGAAAAGGGTTTAAACTAATGTGATTCCTTCTTTTCATGTAAAACCTGCAAATGTTTTGCTCAATAACACCTGCAGTCTGGAAGCAGGCACTTAGACCTCATACACACACAAGTTATACCACTAAGGTACAACACATTTGCACAGAAATAATTACACAATTGTTGTGGAGACACAAGAACGGTTCAGACAACACAAACATTGTGTCAAATGTACTGTACATCAGTTGTACAACCTGAGTGTACACAGGGCCTAAGGCAATATATTGAGGAATGATGTATTGTGTATTGAGGATATATTGTGAAAAGCATTGATAAAAATGACATTGTTTTCCGACAGGTGGCGTCACTCCTACGCAAAGCTCATCCCTTAACCAGACAATGTAGAGGGAATCGTCACTCTATCTGACGTCAGACAATGGTAACACTGATGTAGAGGAGCCTGACTTACCTAGTGACCATCCAGACCAATAAGGATATATTTACTTACGATAGTGACCCTCCAGACCAGTGTGTGTATATATATATAGATAGTGCCTTGGGAAAGTTTTCAGACCCCTTAACCTTTTCAACATTTTGTTAGGTTACATACAGCATTATTCAAAAATGTATTGAATCGTTTTTCCCCCTCCTCAATCTACACACAATACCCCATAATGACAAAGCAAAAACAGGTTTTTAGACATTTTTGCTAATTTATAATTTAAAAAAAATGTAAATATCATATTCACATAAGTATTCAGACCCTTTCCTCAGTACTTTGTTGAAGCACCTTTGGAAGCGATTACAGCCTTGAGTCTTCTTGGGTATGATGCTACAAGCTTGGCACACCTGTATTTGGGGAGTTTCTCCCATTCTTCTCTGCAGATCCTCTCAAGCTCTGCCAGGTTGGGCAGGGAGCGTTGCTGCACAGCTATTTTCAGGTCTCTCCAGAGATGTTCGATCAGGTTCAAGTCCAGGCTCTGGCAAGGCCACTCAAGGACATTCAGAGACTTGTCCCGAAGTCACTCCTGCGTTGTCTTGGCTGTGTGCTTAGGGTCATTGTCCTGTTAGAAGGTGAACCTTCGCCCTAGTCTGAGGTCCTGAGCGCTCTGGAGCAGGTTTTCATCAAGGACCTCTCTGTACTTTGCTCCATTTATCTTTGCCTCACTCCTGACTAGTCTCCCAGTCCCTGCCGCTGAAAAACACCCCCACAGCATGATGTTGCCACCACCATGCTTCCCTGTAGGGATGGTGCCAAGTTTCCTCCAGACGTGACACTTGGCCTTCAGGCCAAAGAGTTCAATCTTGGTTTCATCAGAGCACAGAATCTTGTTTCTCATGGTCTGAGAGTCTTTAGGTCCCTTTTGGCAAACTCCAAGCGGGCTGTCATGAGCCTTTTACTGAGGAGTGGCTTCCGTCTGGCCACTCTAGCATAAAGGCCTGATTGGTGGAGTGCTGCAGAGATGGTTGTCCTTCTGGAAGGTTCTCCCATCTTCACAGAGGAACTCTAGAGCACCTCACAGACCAAGGCCCTTCTCCCCGATTGCTCATTTTGGCCAGGCAGCCAGCTCTAGGAAGTCTTGATGGTTCCAAACTTCTTCCATTTAAGAATGATGGAGGCCACTGTGTTCTTGAGGACCTTCAATGCTGCAGACATTTTTTGGTACCCTTCCCCAGATCTGTGCCTGGACACAATTCCTTTGACCTCATGGCTTGGTTTTTGCTCTGACATGCACTGTCAACTGTGGGACCTTATATAGACAGGTGTTTGCCTTTCCAAATCATGTCCAATCAATTGAATTTACCACTGTGATCAATGGAAACAGGATGCACCTGAGCTCAATTTTGAGTCTTATAGCAAAGGTTCTGAATACCTATGTCAATAAGGTATTTCTGTTTTTATTTTTTATAAATTTGCAAAAAAAACAACTGTTTTAGCTTTGTCATTATGGGGTATTGTGTGTAGATTGCTGAGGATTAAACAAAAATGTGATACATTTTAGAATAAGGCTGTAACATAACAAAATGGCAGCTTCATTAAATAGTACGACACAACATCAGTCTCAATGTTAACAGTGAATAGTGACTCCGGGATGCTGGCCTTCTAGGCAGAGTTGCAAAGAAAAAGCTATATATCAGACTGGCCAATAAAAAGAAAAGATTAAGATGGGCAAAAGAACACAGACACTGGACAGAGGAACTTAGAGCCAGTTTGCACTGTTCTGTGACGGGAGTAGTACACAGCGTTGTACGAGATCTTTAGTTTATTGGCAATTTCTCGCATGGAATAGCCTTCATTTCTCAGAACAAGAATAGACTGACGAGTTTCAGAAGAAAGTTCTTTGTTTCTGGCCATTTTGAGCCTGTAATCGAACCCACAAATGCTGATGCTCCAGATACTCAACTAGTCTTAAGGCCAGTTTTCAGCTGTGCTAACATAATTGCAAAAGGGTTTTCTAATGATCAATTATACCTTTTAAAATTATAAACTTGGATTAGCTAACACAACGTGCCATTGGATCACAGTAGTGATGGTTGTTGGTAATGGGCCTCTGTACGCCAATGTATATAAAATCTGCCGTTTCCAGCTACAATAGTCATTTACAACCTTAACATGTCTACACTGTATTTCTGATCAATTTGATGTTATTTTAATGGACCAAAAATGTGCTTTTCTTTCAAAAACAAGGACATTTCTAAGTGACCCCAAACTTTTGAACGGTAGTGTATATATACACATATATATTTACCTACGATAGTGACCATCCAGACCAGTACGTATGTGAAGGCTGAGATCCAGACAGCGGACATAAAGAAGGTGAACATGAACCATTTTTTCCAGAACCGTCTCCTGCAGTCTGGAATCGTCAGGTAGAGAATCACGATGGCCGGGAGGGACAGCACCCACAGGATTCGCTTCAGGTCGTTCTCTGGCATCGAGAACACACTCTTGTGGTCTGGAACACACACACACACACACACACACACACACACACACACACACACACACACACACACACACACACACACACACACACACACACACACACACACACACACACACACACACACACAGAGAGAGAGAGAGAAAGAAAACACAAGGGGTGTCAATCCCTGTTCTCATATGAAACACACAGGTGTGATTTACTTGAATAAGTTCTCACACAAATTGGGACATTTTATGTAGAAGCCAGAGAAAGCATTCAAGAGAAAATATGTGTGTATGATTCTCAGATCTGTGTTTTGATTAGCGGCACCTCTTGCTGTGTTGTTGTTGCTTGGCAGGAAAAATGTTGCAATTTGTTCTCTGCCTCCGCAACCCCCCCCCCCCCAGTCTGCATGGCATCAATGTGTCATATAGCAGAAGCGGTGTGTGTGTGTGTGTGACAGATAGAGTCAGCTACCCTCTGGTATCTCATTCAGGCCGTGCAGACTGAGGGAAATGTGTGAGTATCCTGAATCATCCTGGAAGATTCCGCTGTCGCTTCTAGAACGTCTGTGGACCCTCAGAGTGGTGTGGACCAATGGCTGTGTCTCCCTGTGATCCCCGGAACCTTTCCCCAGGCAAGTACAGCAGGGGCTGAACCTGCTCAGAACACACTCACTGATCCTCAGGTCAAAACACAACACTACGATGTACACCCCATAGACCAGCAACAGACAGGCTGCATCATACCTGGGGAGAGGGGAGGAGAGGAGACGGGAGGGGAGGAGAGGGGATGGGGGGGAATGGGAGGAGAGGGGTGGGGAGGGAAGGAGAGGAGAGGAGAGGAGAGGGGAGGGGAGGGGAGAGGAGGAGATTTGAGGAAAGGAGAAGAGAGGAGGGAAGAGGAGAGTTAAATGCTAATAAAAACTAATACAATCACTTGTACATGTATATTAGATCAGATTGGTTTATGGCTCTGTAACCGGCAGTAATAAAATAGGAGGGTTGTGTACCCAGGAGGATTGTTGATGATTAGTATCACACCGCTGGGCTATAAAGTGTTACTGCATGCTGAGATTGAGGAAGTGGAGTTGAACACAGATACTTACCAGTACACACAGGGCACTTTAACTTTATTGTAAAAGACAATAAATTCTCAATGACATGTAAAACTTCCGCTGTCCTGGAAAAGTTATACTGTTGCAAACACACAGAAGGCACTCCCTACACACACAGAAGGCACTAGCTACACCTCACCTACACTTCACACACACACACACACACACACACACACACACACACACACACACACACACACACACACACACACACACACACACACACACACACACACACACACACACCCAAACCATAACCTTAACCCGAAAACCTAACCTTAACCCTAACACTAAACCTAAACCTAACACTAATTCTAACCTTAACTCTAAACCTCCTAGAAATAGCATTTGACCTTGTGGGGACCAACAAAATGTCCCCCAGTTTGTCAAATGTTTGTTTGTTTACAATTCTTGTGGAGACTTCTGGTCCCCATAAGTATAGTTAAACATGTCCACACACACACACACACACACACACACACACACACACACACACACACACACACACACACACACACACACACACACACACACACACACACACACACACACACCAAAACCTAACCTTAACCTTAATCCTAGCTCCTAACCCTAACCCTGAAACTAACCCTAGCTCCGAACACACACACACACACACACACACACACACACACACACACACACACACACACACACACACACACACACACACTTACCAGTAGACTTTGTTGTCTGAAATGATGGCTATAACAGCAGAGATAGAGATGGCGTAAGCTAGACAGTCCCTGAACAGAGGCCAACAGGTCAGACGACCCACCTAGGACAGAAAACACACTGTTTACAGCTTATAGTACACACACACACACACACACACACACACACACACACACACACACACACACACACACACACACACACACACATACACACACACCAACACACACACACCAACACACACACACAGGGCCCGCCTGCTCATTAGGCGACTGCCTATGGCGGCAGATTGACTAGATGCACCTCCAGCAACACATTAAACCTCACATAATTCTGCCCAAAAACAATGTCAATTTCTCTCAACCAGTTGAATATGGGCTTTTTAGGTCAGCACTGATGCCGTGATGCTGTGATAAACAGTGTTTACTTTGTTAAAGGCAGGGACGCAGAATATTTATCTTGTCCATTGCCAGCGTGCCTCTGCAGGGTGCTGATGGAGAGATGCATTGCTGGAGCGATCTACTAACATTCTGTCAGACAAATCATTTAGCACACATAGGATATGGTAGAAAGAATATGTGGCCTTTTCTGTAAGGGAAAGGGGGATACCTAGTCAGTTGTCCAACTGAATGTATTCAACTGAAATGTGTCTTCCGCATTTAACAAAACCCTTCTGAATCAGAGAGGTGCAGAGGGCTGCCTTAATCAACATCCACGTCTTCGGCGCCCGGGGAACAGTGGGTTAACTGCCTTGCTCAGGGGCAGAACAACAGATTTTTACCTTGTCAGCTCAGGGATTCGATCCAGCAACCTTTTGGTTACTGGCCCAACACTAACTACTTGGCTACCTGCCTGTAGCTTACAGGCTGCAGATAAAATGTATGACAATGTAAATAGACAGAAACTTCTTACACTATGCAGGTTGCTCCAATCAAATAGTTTAACCTAAATGGCGCCCATTCAAATAAAAATTGCACTGACATGTTAACAAACAACATATCCTAAAAACAGGACAGGTCAAAGTAAAATGGACAATATGGTCTGGACAATCAGTTTACTCACACCTGCTGTCCAGGAGATTCATCCGTAGGCCAAACTCTCATTATCAGTGGTTTCAAGTTTGTATCCATACATTTTTGATGAGCTGATCATAGCGAAAAAGAAAATACTTCTGCATTTACTATCGGTGGGCCTACCACATGGATTCAGAACAGTTTATTTCAGGCGACACTGTAGGCTATACCGCAGTAAGCACGGACTGACGCCAACGCCTTTCGGATGCCTTTTGACCTTGATTTCCATGTCCATGGACTTTCGTCCGGACCATCCGGTCTGGACCAAATCTTAACCAATCATAGATGTTTATTCTTGGCTCAGATTTGGTCTGGTATGGACCAGCCTTGATACAGTGGGGGAAAAAAGTATTTGATCCCCTGCTGATTTTGTACGTTTGCGCACTTACAAAGAAATGATCAGTCTATAATTTTAATGGTAGGTTTATTTGAAAAGTGAGAGACAGAATAACAACAAAAAAATCCAGAAAAACGCATGTAAAAAATGTTATAAAATGATTTGCATTTTAATGGGGGAAATAAGTATTTGACCCCTCTGCAAAACAGGACTTAGTACTTGGTGGCAAAACCCTTGTTGGCAATCACAGAGGTCAGACGTTTCTTGTAGCTGGCCCCCAAGTTTGCACACATCTCAGGAGGGATTTTGTCCCACTCCTCTTCGCAGATCTTCTCCAAGTCATTAAGGTTTCGAGGCTGACGTTTGGCAACTCGAACCTTCAGCTCCCTCCACAGATTTTCTATGGGATTAAGGTCTGGAGACTGGCTAGGCCACTCCAGGACCTTAATGTGCTTCTTCTTGAGCCACTCCTTTGTTGCCTTGGCCGTGTGTTTTGGATCATTGTCATGCTGGAATACCCATCCACGACCCATTTTCAATGCCCTGGCTGAGGGAAGGAGGTTCTCACCCAAGATTTGACAGTACATGGCCCCGTCCATCGTCCCTTTGATGCGATGAAGTTGTCCTGTCCCCTTAGCAGAAAAACACCCCCAAAGCATAATGTTTCCACCTTCATGTTTGACGATGGAGATGGTGTTCTTGGGGTCATAGGCAGCATTCCTCGTCCTCCAAACATGGCGAGTTGAGTTGATGTCAAAGAGCTCCATTTTGGTCTCATCTGACCACAATTCTTTCACCAGTTGTCCTCTGAGTCATTCAGATGTTCATTGGCAAACTTCAGATGGGCATGTATATGTATTCTTGAGCATGGGGACCTTGCAGGCGCTGCAGGATTTCAGTCCTTCACGGCGTAGTGTGTTGCCAATTGTTTTCTTGGTGACTATTATGGTCCCAGCTGCCTTGAGATCATTGACAAGATCCTCCCGTGTAGTTCTGGGCTGATTCCTCACCGTTCTCATGATCATTGCAACTCCACGAGGTGAGATCGGCCTGGGGCATGGAGGGATATTGACAGTTCTTTTGTTTCTTCCATTTGCGAATAATCGCACCAAATGTTGTCACCTTCTCACCAAGCTGCTTGGCGATGGTCTTGTAGCCCATTCCAGCCTTGTGTAGGTCTACAATCTTGTCCCTGACATCCTTGGAGAGCTCTTTGGTCTTGGCCATGGTGGAGAGTTTGGAATTTGCTTGATTGATTGCTTCTGTGGACAGGTGTCTTTTTTACAAGTAACAAGCTGCGGTTAGGAGCACTCCCTTTGAGAGTGTGCTCCTAATCTCAGCTCGTTACCTGTATAAAAGACACCTGGGAGCCAGAAATCTTTCTGATTGCGAGGGGGTCAAATACTTAATTCTCTCATTAAAATGCAAATCAATTTATAACATTTCTGACATGCGTTTTTCTGGATATTTTTGTTGTTATTCTGTCTCTCACTGTTCAAATAAACCTACCATTAAAATTATAGACTGATCCTTTCTTTGTCAGTGGGCAAACGTACAAAATCAGCAGGGGATCAAATACTTCCCCCCCCCACTGTATGGCCTAAACATAGACGTCTAGAAATTGAGTCTTTTCAACTTTCATTCAGAACCGAAAATGAACCTGATTTCAACGTGGTCGGCAGAACGGCCAGGACTTGCCTGACACACACACACACACACTGTGCAGTTTACACAATCATCTCCCCTCCTTAACCTACTAAAGCTGCCCCTGGCTGGAGTGGATGATTATTATACCACTGAGCTCTTTATGGTTAGGTAAGGCTTCCCATAATGTGTGTACTGTACACATACCACTTTGGTCAGGAGTCCACAAGCAGCACAGATCCCCAGGAGGTTGTAGACAGCTGATCCTACGATGGTGCTCACACCAATGTCTCCCTTTGTCACAAACACACCTGGGTAAGACAACACACACACACACACACACACACACACACACACACACACACACACACACACACACACACACACACACACACACACACACACACACACACACACACAGACACAGACACAGACACAGACACACAGACAGTTGTTAACACATGATGATGATGATTGTAGTGAGTTGCAGTTATTCTCAGCAAACCATAGTAATTATATGTTGTGCATATGTTTCAGATGCCTTACGTACCCAGAAAGGCAGTGACCATTTCAGGAGCAGAGCTGCCTGCTGCCATAAAGGTGGCTCCTGCTACGTCCTGAGATAGACCCAGACCTGGAAAGGAGACCAAGAGATGTTGCCATTTCACACACAGACAAACGCTCACACACACACACACAAGCACACACGCACGCACGCACACACACACACACACACACACACACACACACAGACAGAGAGAGAGTGACTTACGGTCACTGATAAGTTCTAGAGAAGGTAGAAAGTAGTCGTCACAGACTATAGCAACTGCCAGCAGCATGTAAAATATGATCATAAAGTGTATGAGGAGTCCTCCATCCTTCCTCTCCTGTAGTGTGAAGAACCCCTCTGGAAACTCAGATGACTGCGTTGTAATACACTCTGTCTCATTCTCTGAAACAACACACACAGAGTTGTCTAAGTTACAGAAAGTAACAGACTACAAACTCAGTAAAAAAATATACATATGTAGGTATGAAAGTCAGAAAATAAAATTAACCCTTTGAAGTGAAAAAAGAAAGTAACAGTCTACAATAACATAATTCTAGACTTTTTGAATAAATGTCTGTAACATTACAGAGTGACCACAGTGGCAACATTGTGTCTATTCTTCATAGGAACGTTATGGGGATTCGTTCTCAATTAGTCACCGCCATTAGCTGCGAAAACATTGTCACCATTTATTGGCTTGATATAATTAATTATCAGGCTTGATGGGGAGATATTAACACTCACCCAGCGCCCGGCGCACTCTGTTGGAATGGGAGTCCTCCTGAGCTGCTGCTGCAGTGAAAGACACAAGATGGACCGTGCAATATAAAACTAAAACTAGTCCTAGAAAATAAGGTATAAAGTCTTTTCTGTTCTTCTTGTGGAGCACTCCGTCTCTATACATGGTTTTAGAATAGAAAGCGGTAAAAAAAAATACAGTTTCATTGACTACTGCTGCAGTGCGTCATGAGTTCACTAATAAGCCAGTAAACATACAAGCCTCTTACTAACTAACTAACCTAACTCACATATACCACTACTACCACTACCCTACTCTATTAGGGCTGAAGAGAGATCATGGGAGAGAAAAGCATATTTTAAGGCCTGTGTTCAGAGAGAGAGAGATAGAGAGAGAGAGCGAGAGAGAGAAAGAGAGAGAGATCACGGGATGAAGTTATTCTAGCTGAAGGCACCCCAGCCTCCTGTAACTCTCTCCCTCCTCCCCCCCATTCGATTCGACCACCATAGAAAAGTCTCAGGATAGGAAAGAGATTTCCTGGAAATAAACATTTAGTCATTTAATATTATTAGAAAGGCCTCACTCATGGTGCACATATAGGCCTAGGCTCCCATACAGAACAATTATATATTGGAATGTATTTCAATAAAATTGAAATATATTAGGGAAATGTTTTTATCATGTATTCTTACAATATATAAATAAATAAATTAAATATATGTAAATATATATTTTTTATATATGTGTAAAATACACACACCTCATAATCTTCTCTACCCCGATGATAATGTTGAGTCTCTATTGACCTCTAGTAACTTAGCATTAGGTTCCCAAAGTGGTAGTTTGCATGGATCATTGAGTTATAGTTGACAATGCATTCTGCAGCTATTGAGGTATAGCCTACCTGCCACTTATCAAACATAGTACAAATAAATTAGGTGTTTATTTAAAAAAGACACTGGAACGTAGAACATATCTGTACAAATATTTTAAAATGTATTAAAATATATTTTTCTTCTGAGCTGTCAATCACAATTTCAAATGTTCGCGAGCCCTCACCCCAGGCTGGCCCCAGCAGCCATTACAATTTTTTATTTTATTATTCAGAAGAAGAGAGCAGTTGTCACCGCCACAGAGCTTTCTAGTGGATATTGGCATTTTATTTGATTTATACATTCATAACATTGAATTAAATATGTTTTAAACCTGGTGGGTGATAATTTCTTCAATTGCATGCAAGGGTTTTCATCGAGATTGCTAACAAAGCTAGCTAGCTAGCTAACGTTAGCTCCTTTAGATTACCAACAACATGCAGTGTGACTGACCAAGGTAAGAATTGTTATGAAAAATTAAGTTCAGTAGAGTTAATGTCATGTATGTATTAGATATAATTTAATTGCCAAAGCTATTGTTAAATGTTATTGGCAAGCCACGTTATGTGTTGCTTGTTGGCTAGCTAATTTAGCTAGCATTAGTGAGGGTTGGGTGTCTGATAGAACTAGATTATTTCTGGCAAAAAATAATAATATCTTTCCCTGCTGCAGTGGATCCTTCTGGTCTTGAGTCTTAGCTGCCTATGGACAGACCCCAGCCAATGGAAATAGTCTTTTGTATCATTTAGCTAGCTAGTTCCCAATTCAATTAAAACGTCTTCAATGAACATTTACCCCTTATTTATTAATCATCTTGTGTGGAATTGTTTCACTAACTCTCTGTCTCTGCATTATCCACATGATAACGTTCATCTTGTGAACTGGAGGTGAAGGAATCTGCATTGTAAGTATACATTTGATGTTCAAAGACATCAATTTCAAATACAGATGTGAAAGTCACATTATATTTTGTGTTTCAGATGCGACCTTCCAGTGATTCCGATGCCACTATTCAACAATGGGCCAAGTTATTTGAGAACAAAATAAAGATGGTTGAAAACTCTCAGTTGTCATTTCAAACTTGTCAAAGTATACCACAGCCTGCTATTGCGATTTACTGCTGAACTTTGTAGTTGTATGCGTTGAATTTTAATGTAGCCTAGCTACAGTATCTAAAGTAAAAGTAACATTTTCCATTCATTAAAATACATGGTAACATATATTTCTCAAGTATATTTTGCAATATGTTTTACTAGCTACCACAGCATATCGTCAAAATGTATTTCCACACCATATATTTAAATATATAGACATATGTGGAAATATATGAAAATGGCCAATTTTGTAATACAGTCAAATCAAATCAAATCAAATTGATTTATATAGCCCTTCGTACATCAGCTGATATCTCAAAGTGCTGTACAGAAACCCAGCCTAAAACCCCAAACAGCAAGCAATGCATGTGAAAGAAGCACGGTGGCTAGGATAAACTCCCTAGGAAAAACTCCCTCAAAAGGCCAAAACCCTAGGAAGAAACCTAGAGAGGAACCAGGCTATGAGGGGTGGCCAGTCCTCTTCTGGCTGTGCCGGGTGGATATTATAACAGAACATGGTCAAGATGTTAAAATGTTCATAAATGACCATGGCACCCAAGGGGGGGCGCCAACCCAGACAGGAAGACCACGTCAGTGACTCAACCCACTCAAGTGACGCACCCCTCCCATGGACGGCATGGAAGAACACCAGTAAGCCAGTGACTCAGCCCCTGTAACAGGGTTAGAGGCAGAGAATCCCAGTGGAGAGAGGGGAACCTTCACCTTCACACTCCTGGGCCAGACTATACTTAATCATAGGACCTACTGAAGAGATAAGTCTTCAGTAAAGACTTAAAGGTTGAGACTGAGTCTGTGTCTCTCACATGGGTAGGCAGACCATTCCATAAAAATTGAGCTCTATAGGAGAAAGCCCTACCACCAGCCGTTTGCTTAGAAATTCTAGGGACAATTAGGAAGCCTGCGTCTTGTGACCGTAGCGTACGTGTAGGTATGTACGGCAGGACCAAATCGGAAAGATAGGTAGGAGCAAGCCCATGTAATGCTTTGTAGGTTAGCAGTAAAACCTTGAAATCAGCCCTTGCCTTAACAGGAAGCCAGTGTAGGGAGGCTAGCACTGGAGTAATATGATCACATTTTTTGGTTCTAGTCAGGATTCTAGCAGCCGTATTTAGCACTAACTGAAGTTTGTTTAGTGCTTTATCCGGGTAGCCGGAAAGTAGAGCATTGCAGTAGTCCAGCCTAGAAGTAACAAAAGCAATGTTACGTAGATGGAAAAAAGCTGTCCTTGAAACAGTCTTGATATGTTCTTCAAAAGAGAGATCAGGGTCCAGAGTAACGCCGAGGTCCTTCACAGTTTTATTTGAGACGACTGTACAACCATCCAGATGAATTGTCAGATTCAACAGAAGATCTCTTTGTTTCTTGGGACCTAGAACAAGCATCTCTGTTTTGTCCGAGTTTAAAAGTAGAAAGTTTGCAGCCATCCACTTCTTTATGTCTGGAACACAGGCTTCTAGCGAGGGCAGTTTTGGGGCTTCACCATGTTTCATTGAAATGTACAGCTGTGTGTCATCCGCATAGCAGTGAAATTTAACATTATGTTTTCGAATGACATCCCCAAGAGGTAAAATATATAGTGAAAACAATAGTGGTCCTAAAACGGAACCTTGAGGAACACCGAAATTTACAATTGATTTGTCAGAGGACAAACCATTCACAGAGACAAACCAGGCCAGAACTTGTCCATGTAGACCAATTTGGGTTTCCAATCTCTCCAAAAGAATGTGGTGGTCGATGGTATCAAAAGCAGCACTAAGATCTAGGAGCACGAGGACAGATGCAGAGCCTCGGTCTGACGTCATTAAAAGGTCATTTACCACCTTCACAAGTGCAGTCTCAGTGCTATGATGGGGTCTAAAACCAGACTGAAGCGTTTCGTATACATTGTTTGTCTTCAGGAAGACAGTGAGTTGCTGCGCAACAGTCTTTTCAATTTTTTTTGAGAGGAATGGAAGATTCGATATAGGCCGATAGTTTTTTATAATTTCTGGGTCAAGATTCGGCTTTTTCAAGAGAGGCTTTATTACTGCCACTTTTAGTGAGCTTGGTACACATCCGGTGGATAGAGAGCCGTTTATTATGTTCAACATAGGAGGGCCGAGCACAGGAAGCAGCTCTTTCAGTAGTTTAGTTGGAATAGGGTCCAGTATGCAGCTTGAGGGTTTAGAGGCCATGATTATTTTCATCATTGTGTCAAGAGATATAGTACTAAAACACTTTAGTATCTCCCTTGATCCTAGGTCCTGGCAGAGTTGTGCAGACTCAGGACAATGGAGCTTTGGAGGAATACGCAGATTTAAAGAGGAGTCCGTAATTTGCTTTCTAATGATCATGATCTTTTCCTCAAAGAAGTTCATAAATGTATTATTGCTGAAGTGAAAGCCATCCTCCATTTGCGAATGCTGCTTTTTAGTTAGCTTTGCGACAGTATCAAAAATACATTTCGGATTGTTCTTATTTTCCTCAATTAAGTTGGAAAAATAGGATGATCGTGCAGCAGTGAGGGCTCTTCGATACTGCACGGTACTGTCTTTCCAAGCTAGTCGGAAGACTTCCAGTTTGGTGTGGCGCCATTTCCGTTCCAATTTTCTGGAAGCTTGCTTCAGAGCTCGTGTATTTTCTGTATACCAGGGAGCTAGTTTCTACAGTGCATTCGGAAAGTAATCAGACCCATTGACTTTCCACAATTTGTTACGTTACAGCCTTATTCTAAAACGGATTAAATTGTTTTTGTTGCCTCTACACACACTACGCCATAATGACAAAGCAAAAACTATTTTTTTTAAGTTTTACAAATGTATAAAAAAATAAAAAATGAATATCACATTTATGTAAGTATTCAGACCCTTTACTCAGTACTTTGTTGAAGCACCTTTGACAGCGATTACAGCCTCGAGTCTTCTTGGCGTATGACACTACAAGCATGGTACACCTGTATTTGGGGAGTTTCTCCCATTCTTCTCTGCAGATCCTCTCAAGCTCTGTCAGGTTGGATGGGGAGCGATGCTGCACAGCTATTTTCAGGTCTTTCCAGAGATGTTCGATCGGGATCAAGTCCGGGCTCTGGCTGGGCCACTCAAGGACATTCAGAGACTTGTCCCGAAGCCACTCCTGCATTGTCTTGGCTGTGTGCTTAGGGTCGTTGTCCTGTTGGAAGGTGAATCTTTGCCCCAGTCTGAGGTCCTGAGCGCTCTGGAGCAGGTTTTCATCAAGGATCTCTGTACTTTTCTCCATTCATCTTTGCCTCGATCCTGACTAGTCTCCCAGTCCCTGCCGCTGAAAAACATGTCATGTGCCTTTTATTGAGGAGTGGCTTCTGTCTGGCCACTCTACCATAAAGGCCCAATTGGTGGAGTGCTGCAGAGATGGTTGTCCTTCTGGAAGGTTTTTCCATCTCCACAGAAGAACTCTAGAGCTCTGGCAGAGTGACCATCGGGTTCTTGGTCACCTCCCTGACCAAGGCCCTTCTCCCCAATTGATCAGTTTGGCCAGGTGGCCAGCTCTAAGAAGAGTCTTGGTGGTTCCAAACTTCACCATTTAAGAATGATGGAGGCCTCTGTGTTATTGGGGACCTTCAATGCTGCAGAAATGTTTTGGTACCCTTCCCCAGATCTGTGCCTCAACACAATCCTGTCTCAGAGTTCCACTGACAATTCCTTCAACTTCATGGCTTGATTTTTGCTCTGACATGCACTGTCAACTCTGGGACCTTATATAGACAGGTGTGTGCCTGTCTAAAATCATGTCCAATTAATTGAATTTACCACAGGTGGACTCCAATCAAGTTGTAGAAATATCTCAAGGATGATCAATGGAAACAGGATGCACCTGAGCTCATTTTCGAGTCTCATAGCAAAGGGTCTGAATACTTATAAGGTATTTATGTTTTTATTTGTAATAAATTTGCAAGCATTTCTAAAACCTTTTTTTGCTTTGTCATTATGGGGTATTGTGTGTAGATTGGTGAGGATTTTTTATTTATTTAATCCATTTTAGAATAAGGTTTTAACATAACAAAATGTAGAAAAAGTCAAGGGGTCTGAATTCTTTCCGAAGGCACTGTATGTCACTGGACCCTTATGATCACTCGGCTAAGCATGCCTCTCCTTAATGTCAATATGCCTTGTCCATTGCTGGTCTAGTTTGTGTTTATTGGCTTATTTCACTGTAGAACCTTGAGCCCTGCTCATTATACCTTATCCAACCTTTCAGTTCCACCACCCACACATGCGATGACATCCCCTGGTTTCAATGATGTTTCTAGAGACAATATCTCTCTCATCATCACTCAATGCCTAGGTTTACCTCCACTGTATTCACATCCTACCATACCTTTGTCTGTACATTATACCTTGAAGCTATTTTATTGCCCCCAGAAACCTGCTCCTTTTACTCTCTGTTCCGGACGTCCTAGAAGACCAATTCTCATAGCTTTTAGCCGTACCCTTATCCTACTCCTCCTCTGTTCCTCTGGCGATGTAGATGTGAATCCAGGCCCTGCAGTGCCTTGCTCCACTCCTATTCCCCAGGCGCTCTCTTTTGATGACTTATGTAACTGTAATAGCCTTGGTATCATGCATGGTAACATTAGAAGCCTCCTCCCTAAGTTTGTTTTATTCACTACTTCACTCCGCCAACCCGGATGTCCTAGCCGTGTCTGAATCCTGGCTTAGGAAGACCACCAAAAACTCAGAAATCTCCATCCCTAACTACAACATTTTCAGAAAAGATAGAATGGCCAAAGGTGGTGGTGTTGCAATCTACTGCAGAGATAGGCTGCAGAGTAATGTCCTACTATCCAGGTCTGTACCCAAACAATTTGAACTTCTACTTTAAAAATCCACCTCTCTAAAAACAAGTCTCTCACCGTTGCCGCTTGCTATAGACAACCCTCTGCCCCCAGCTGTGCTCTGGACACCATATGTGAACTGATTGCCCCCCATCTATCTTCAGAGCTCGTGCTGCTAGGTGACCTAAACTGGGACATGCTTAACACCCCAGCCATCCTACAATCTAAGCTTGATGCCCTCAATCTCACACAAATTATCAATGAACCTACCAGGTACAACCCCAAAGCCGTAAACACGGGCACCCTCATAGATATCATCCTAACCAACTTGCCCTGTAAATGCACCTCTGCTGTTTTCAACCAAGATCTCAGCGATCACTGCCTCATTGCCTGCATCCGTAATGGGTCAGCGGTCAAATGACCTCCACTCATCCCTGTCAAAAGCTCCCTGAAACACTTCAGCGAGCAGGCCATTCTAATCGACCTGGCCTGGGTATCCTGGAAGGATATTGACCTAATCCCTTTAGTAGAGGATGCCAGGTTATTTTTTAAAATGCCTTCCTCACCATCTTAAATAAGCATGCCCCATTTAAAAAATGTAGAACCAGGAACAGATATAGCCCTTGGTTTTCTCCAGACCTGACTGCCCTTAACCAACACAAAAACATCCTGTGGCGTTCTGTATTAGCATCGAACAGCCCCCGTGATATGCAACTTTTCAGGGAAGTTAGAAACCAATATACACAGGCAGTTAGAAAAGCCAAGGCTAGCTTTTTCAAGCAGAAATTTGCTTCCTGCAACACAAACTCAAAAAAGTTCTGGGACACTGTAAAGTCCATGGAGAATAAGAGCACCACCTCCCAACTGCCCACTGCACTGAGGATAGGAAACTCTATCACCACCGATAAATCCACTTTAATTGAGAATTTCAATAAGCATTTTTCTACGGCTGGCCATGCTTTCCACCTGGCTACCCCTTCCCCGGTCAACAGCACTGCACCCCCTACAGCAACTCGTCCAAGCCTTCCCCATTTCTCCTTCTCCCAAATCCAGTCAGCTGATGTTCTGAAAGAGCTGAAAAATCTGGACCCCTACAAATCAGCCGGGCTAGACAATCTGGAACCTTTCTTTCTAAAATTATCTGCCGAAATTGTTGCAACCCCTATTACTAGCCTGTTCAACCTCTCTTTAGTGTCGTCTGAGATTCCCAAAGATTGGAAAGCAGCTGCGGTCATCCCCCTCTTCAAAGGGGGGGACACTCTTCACCCAAACTGCTACAGACCTATATCTATCCTACCCTGCCTCTGTAAAGCCAAGTCTTCGAAAGCCAAGTCAACAAACAGATTACCGACCATTTCAAATCCCACCGCACCTTCTCCGCTATGCAATCTGGTTTCAGAGCTTGTCATGGGTGCACCTCAGCCACTCTCAAGGTCCTAAATGATATCTTAACCGCCATCGATAAGAAACAATACTGTGCAGCCGTATTCATTGACCTGGCCAAGGCTTTCGACTCTGTCAATCACCACATCCTCATCGGCAGACTCAATAGCCTTGGTTTCTCAAATGATTGCCTCGCCTGGTTCACCAACTACTTCTCTGATAGAGTTCAGTGTGTCAAATCGGAGGGCCTGTTGTCCGGGCCTCTGGCAGTCTCTATGGGGGTGCCACAGGGTTCAATTCTTGGGCCGACTTTCTTCTCTGTATACATCAATGATGTCGCTCTCGCTGCTGGTGATTCTCTGATCCACCTCTACGCAGACGACACCATTCTGTATACTTCTGGCCCTTCTTTGGACACTGTGTTAACTAACCTCCAGACGAGCTTCAATGCCACACAACTCTCCTTCCTTGGCCTCCAACTGCTCTTAAATACAAGTAAAACTAAATGCATGCTCTTCAACCGATCGCTGCCTGCACCTGCCCGCCCGTCCAGCATCTGGACGGTTCTGACTTAGAATATGTGGACAACTACAAATACCTAGGAGTCTGGTTAGACTGTAAACTCTCCTTCCAGACTCACATCAAACATCTCCAATCCAAAGTTAAATCTAGAATTGGCTTCCTATTTCGCAACAAAGCATCTTTCACTCATCCTGCCAAACGTACCCTCGTAAAACTGACCATCCTACCGATCCTCGACTTCGGCGATGTCATTTACAAAATAGCCTCCAATACCCTACTCAAACAATTGGATGCAGTCTATCACAGTGCCATCCATTTTGTCACCAAAGCCCCATATACTACCCACCACTGCAACCTGTACGCTCTCGTTGGCTGGCCCTCGCTTCATACTCGTCGCCAAACCCACTGGCTCCAGGTCATCTACACGACTCTGCTAGGTAAAGTTCCCCCTTATGCGCTTTCGTTCCATGTGATGCAAAGCCTGTGTGAGCATTGTGCGCTAGATGAAAGAATGAACGCCTCGCACACCAGAGAGAAGTGGTGTTCAAATGGTAAGATGGAGATGGCATTTTGTTTCATTTCAGTGTTGATGTAATTTACAGATTTGTGTCCCTGTGAATAAAGCTCTACTCAAGTCAAAGTAGTCATGATTTAACTCACTGGTTGGCAGAACAATAACATACCCATTTATAAAAACTATTTATATAGGCCTTTGCAATGTTTCTGTTATTTTCTTGACCACAAACTACACTGTCTAATTTCTAACCCACAATATAGCTGAACACTGTGTGTGGGTGGGTGGGTGGGGTGGGTGGGTGTGATGGTGTGTGTAAACACATCTTGGGCTCTGAGAAGGAAGAAGGTAAACTTCCATCGACAGTGCCCGGCTTTAAATGAAGTTCAGCTTATAAAGGCTACAGAAAGCCTTCACAATGCCTTCATAAGCGCTACATACATGTGTTACAAAGCTTCTATAATCATATGTCATGCTTTATTAAAGGGTTCATAAATGTGGCATAACTGTGTGACATAATCACCAATGTCAAATGTGATGTAACCCACTATGTGGAAACAGCGGAGGCAGCTGAGGGGAGGCCGGCATAATAATGGCTGGAACTGAGTAAATGGAATGGCATCAAACATGGAAGCCATGTGTTGGATGTATTTGATAACATTCCACTGATTCTGCTCCAGCCCTTTCCCCCCAATTAAGGTGCTACCAATTGCCTGTGGTCGAATATGATATAAACATGTGCTTTATAAAGGGTGACATGTAGTGGAATATGATATAAACATGTGCTTTATAAAGGGTGACATGTGGTCGAATATGATATAAACATGTGCTTTATAAAGGGTGACATGTGGTCGAATATGATATAAACATGTGCTTTATAAAGGGTGACGTGGTGGAATATGATATAAACATGTGCTTTATAAAGGGTGACAAGTAGTGGAATATGATATAAACATGTGCTTTATAAAGGGTGACATGTAGTGGAATATGATATAAACATGTGCTTTATAAAGGGTGACGTGGTGGAATATGATATAAACATGTGCTTTATAAAGGGTGACGTGGTGGAATATGATATAAACATGTGCTTTATAAAGGGTGACAAGTAGTGGAATATGATATAAACATGTGCTTTATAAAGGGTGACATGTGGTGGAATATGATATAAACATGTGCTTTATAAAGGGTGACATGTGGTGGAATATGATATAAACATGTGCTTTATAAAGGGTGACATGTGGTGGAATATGATATAAACATGTGCTTTATAAAGGGTGACATGTAGTGGAATATGATATAAACATGTGCTTTATAAAGGGTGACGTGGTGGAATATGATATAAACATGTGCTTTATAAAGGGTGACATGTGGTGGAATATGATATAAACATGTGCTTTATAAAGGGTGACATGTAGTGGAATATGATATAAACATGTGCTTTATAAAGGGTGACATGTAGTGGAATATGATATAAACATGTGCTTTATAAAGGGTGACATGTAGTGGAATATGATATAAACATGTGCTTTATAAAGGGTGACGTGGTCGAATATGATATAAACATGTGCTTTATAAAGGGTGAAATTGTGGTGGAATATGATATAAACATGTGCTTTATAAAGGGTGACGTGGTGGAATATGATATAAACATGTGCTTTATAAAGGGTGACATGTGGTGGAATATGATATAAACATGTGCTTTATAAAGGGTGACATGTAGTGGAATATGATATAAACATGTGCTTTATAAAGGGTGACGTGGTGGAATATGACATAAACATGTGCTTTATAAAGGGTGACGTGGTGGAATATGATATAAACATGTGCTTTATAAAGGGTGACATGTAGTGGAATATGATATAAACATGTGCTTTATAAAGGGTGACGTGGTGGAATATGATATAAACATGTGCTTTATAAAGGGTGACGTGGTGGAATATGATATAAACATGTGCTTTATAAAGGGTGACGTGGTGGAATATGATATAAACATGTGCTTTATAAAGGGTGACGTGGTGGAATATGATATAAACATGTGCTTTATAAAGGGTGACATGTAGTGGAATATGATATAAACATGTGCTTTATAAAGGGTGACGTGGTGGAATATGATATAAACATGTGCTTTATAAAGGGTGACGTGGTGGAATATGATATAAACATGTGCTTTATAAAGGGTGACATGTAGTGGAATATGATATAAACATGTGCTTTATAAAGGGTGACGTGGTGGAATATGATATAAACATGTGCTTTATAAAGGGTGACATGTAGTGGAATATGATATAAACATGTGCTTTATAAAGGGTGACGTGGTGGAATATGATATAAACATGTGCTTTATAAAGGGTGACGTGGTGGAATATGATATAAACATGTGCTTTATAAAGGGTGACATGTAGTGGAATATGATATAAACATGTGCTTTATAAAGGGTGACATGTGGTGGAATATGATATAAACATGTGCTTTATAAAGGGTGACGTGGTGGAATATGATATAAACATGTGCTTTATAAAGGGTGACGTGGTGGAATATGATATAAACATGTGCTTTATAAAGGGTGACATGTGGTGGAATATGATATAAACATGTGCTTTATAAAGGGTGACGTGGTGGAATATGATATAAACATGTGCTTTATAAAGGGTGACATGTGGTGGAATATGATATAAACATGTGCTTTATAAAGGGTGACATGTGGTGGAATATGATATAAACATGTGCTTTATAAAGGGTGACATGTGGTGGAATATGACATAAACATGTGCTTTATAAAGGGTGACGTGGTGGAATATGACATAAACATGTGCTTTATAAAGGGTGACGTGGTGGAATATGATATAAACATGTGCTTTATAAAGGGTGACATGTGGTGGAATATGATATAAACATGTGCTTTATAAAGGGTGACATGTGGTGGAATATGATATAAACATGTGCTTTATAAAGGGTGACATGTAGTGGAATATGATATAAACATGTGCTTTATAAAGGGTGACGTGGTGGAATATGATATAAACATGTGCTTTATAAAGGGTGACATGTAGTGGAATATGATATAAACATGTGCTTTATAAAGGGTGACGTGGTGGAATATGATATAAACATGTGCTTTATAAAGGGTGACAAGTAGTGGAATATGATATAAACATGTGCTTTATAAAGGGTGACATGTGGTGGAATATGACATAAACATGTGCTTTATAAAGGGTGACGTGGTGGAATATGACATAAACATGTGCTTTATAAAGGGTGACGTGGTGGAATATGACATAAACATGTGCTTTATAAAGGGTGACGTGGTGGAATATGATATAAACATGTGCTTTATAAAGAGTGACATGTTGTGCTGAAGGATGATATAAGCTTTAAAGTGATGTCATGTTAGTCACATGACACCTAATCTCATTTCAAGACACTTCTGCCTAAATGCTGGAAGGTCTGGTGTACCAACACATCAAACTAGGCCATCATTAGTTAGGGTTAGGTTTAATAGCACATTTTAACAAGATACATTGTGAAAATGGGCAGGGTTTAGCCATAATTATGACTTTTTGACTGTTAAGTGGTGACCATGACAAATACTTTACTCAGTAAGGTCACTCCTATAGAATTCTATGGTCACTCCCACCAAGGTCAACTTTCAATGGTTGGTATCCCAGGCTTATATGTGCTGTGTGTACTTCCGGGTTACGGAATTTCGAAAATGTCAAAATAAAAGGCCCCAAGTAATAGTAGAAAAGTGTCAACCATTCATTATATATATAGCAAAATAATTGTCTAAACATTAACAATGATTCATATTTGTTCATATTTAAGTGACATTTGCATTAAATAGGCTTTTAAAACATGTTCCAAGGTCAAATAATTGCCCCCAATGCGAATCACTTGCTCTAAGCCAATACATGGTGGTTTAGAGCAAGATCTATTCTGAGTGGCGCAGTAAATGTATTGATGGGAATACTCAGTAGGATCTGTACAATGCATATATTGTGTCATTTCATGGGGCTCTGAATAATACAGTGTTGCTGGCCTTTTATTCCACCCATTCCATTGGCGGCCGAATCACATCACTTGTGATTACTGCACTACAGATAACCTGCTAACTAAACAACAGTGCAGGGCATGCCCACTGAAGGACTACACAAAAAAAATTACGTCTCTTAGATTTTTGCCAGACCTCAAAAGTCATCCCCTGATGTGGTTTAAGCATTGTTGTGAACACAGAAAATCTAACTTTAATTTGATTGCTTTTCTAATAAAAAAGTGTGAAAAAACTGGGATAAACCAGAAAAAATTGTGAAACCTGCAAAAACAAAACCAAGAAAATGGAATTTGGGAAAATAACAGAAGTAGGCAAAAAATAAAAACAGATTTTAAAAGGCCCTACCAATGTTATTTTGCTGTGCATGACTGCACTTTAGAGTGTGTGTCATCCTCCAGCACAGCATTGTGGGGGAAGTTGAGGTCAGATCCAAAAATGCATTTTTACGTATGGGTGTTTAAATGCTCTACCAAGATGCATGACAGGGTAATAAATGCTTTGTGAAGCTTGGCTTCCCTGTGGCTCAGTTGGTAGAGCATGGTGTTTGCAACACCAGCATGGTGTGTGCAACGCCAGGGTTGTGGGTTTGATTCCCACGGGGGCCAGTACAAAAAAAAAATGCATGAAATGAAATGTATGCATTCACTACTGTAAGTCGCTCTGGATAAGAGTGTCTGCTAAATGACTAAAATGTAAATGCCTCAATTTAATATGATTTATAAGGCCTTTATTAGGCAGTGCTTATGCCACCCTTTACAAAGCACAGGTTTATGTCATATTTGACGTTGTGGATTATGTCACATTTGACATTGGTGATTATGTCACACAGTTATGCCACATTTATGAACCCTTTATAAAGCATGACATACGGTTATAGATTATTTGTAACACATTTATGTAGTGTTTACTAAGGCTTTATGAACTCTTTATAAGCTGCACGTCATTTAATGCGGATCCACACTGGGTCCGTAGGCCTACGTTACGACATCAGAATTGGGTGGAAAATGACGTCAGGCATACATACCTGTTGCAGGTTACTAACAGTTCTGCACGTTGGTTCTACAGCTGTGGTAGGCTATCACCATCTTGGGTTGTGGCGCCCCCATGTGATGGTTTCAGAAAGAAACCCTTTCCCTCTCTTCCCTCCACTCTCTCCAGCCCCCTGCCCTTTCCCTCTCTTCCCCTCCACTCTCTCCAGCCCCCTGCCCTTTTCCTCTCTTCCCTCCACTCTCTCCAGCCCCCTGCCCTTTCCCTCTCTTCCCTCCACTCTCTCCAGCCCCCTGCCCTTTCCCTCTCTTCCCCTCCACTCTCTCCAGCCCCCTGACCTTTTCCTCTCTTCCCTCCACTCTCTCCAGCCCCCTGCCCTTTTCCTCTCTTCCCTCCACTCTCTCCAGCCCCCTGCCCTTTCCCTCTCTTCCCTCCACTCTCTCCAGCCCCCTGCCCTTTCCCTCTCTTCCCTCCACTCTCTCCAGCCCCCTGCCCTTTCCCTCTCTTCCCTCCACTCTCTCCAGCCCCCTGCCCTTTCCCTCTCTTCCCCTCCACTCTCTCCAGCCCCCTGCCCTTTCCCTCTCTTCCCCTCCACTCTCTCCAGCCCCCTGCCCTTTCCCTCTCTTCCCTCCACTCTCTCCAGCCCCCTGACCTTTTCCTCTCTTCCCTCCACTCTCTCCAGCCCCCTGCCCTTTTCCTCTCTTCCCTCCACTCTCTCCAGCCCCCTGCCCTTTCCCTCTCTTCCCTCCACTCTCTCCAGCCCCCTGCCCTTTCCCTCTCTTCCCCTCCACTCTCTCCAGCCCCCTGCCCTTTCCCTCTCTTCCCTCCACTCTCTCCAGCCCCCTGCCCTTTCCCTCTCTTCCCCTCCACTCTCTCCAGCCCCCTGCCCTTTCCCTCTCTTCCCTCCACTCTCTCCAGCCCCCTGCCCTTTTCCTCTCTTCCCCTCCACTCTCTCCAGCCCCTGCCCTTTCCCTCTCTTCCCTCCACTCTCTCCAGCCCCCTGCCCTTTCCCTCTCTTCCCCTCCACTCTCTCCAGCCCCCTGCCCTTTCCCTCTCTTCCCCTCCACTCTCTCCAGCCCCCTGCCCTTTTCCCTCTCTTCCCTCCACTCTCTCCAGCCCCCTGCCCTTTCCCTCTCTTCCCTCCACTCTCTCCAGCCCCCTGCCCTTTCCCTCTCTTCCCTCCACTCTCTCCAGCCCCCTGCCCTTTCCCTCTCTTCCCCTCCACTCTCTCCAGCCCCCTGCCCTTTCCCTCTCTTCCCCTCCACTCTCTCCAGCCCCCTGCCCTTTTCCTCTCTTCCCTCCACTCTCTCCAGCCCCCTGCCCTTTCCCTCTCTTCCCTCCACTCTCTCCAGCCCCCTGCCCTTTCCCTCTCTTCCCTCCACTCTCTCCAGCCCCCTGCCCTTTCCCTCTCTTCCCTCCACTCTCTCCAGCCCCCTGCCCTTTCCCTCTCTTCCCCTCCACTCTCTCCAGCCCCCTGCCCTTTCCCTCTCTTCCCTCCACTCTCTCCAGCCCCCTGCCCTTTCCCTCTCTTCCCCTCCACTCTCTCCAGCCCCCTGCCCTTTCCCTCTCTTCCCTCCACTCTCTCCAGCCCCCTGCCCTTTCCCTCTCTTCCCTCCACTCTCTCCAGCCCCCTGCCCTTTCCCTCTCTCCCCTCCACTCTCTCCAGCCCCCTGACCTTTTCCTCTCTTCCCTCCACTCTCTCCAGCCCCCTGCCCTTTCCCTCTCTTCCCCTCCACTCTCTCCAGCCCCCTGCCCTTTCCCTCTCTTCCCTCCACTCTCTCCAGCCCCTGACCTTTTCCTCTCTTCCCTCCACTCTCTCCAGCCCCCTGCCCTTTCCCTCTCTTCCCTCCACTCTCTCCAGCCCCCTGACCTTTTCCTCTCTTCCCCTCCACTCTCTCCAGCCCCCTGCCCTTTCCCTCTCTTCCCCTCCACTCTCTCCAGCCCCCTGCCCTTTTCCTCTCTTCCCTCCACTCTCTCCAGCCCCCTGCCCTTCCCTCTCTTCCCTCCACTCTCTCCAGCCCCCTGCCCTTTCCCTCTCTTCCCTCCACTCTCTCCAGCCCCCTGCCCTTTTCCTCTCTTCCCTCCACTCTCTCCAGCCCCCTGCCCTTTCCCTCTCTTCCCCTCCACTCTCTCCAGCCCCCTGCCCTTTCCCTCTCTTCCCTCCACTCTCTCCAGCCCCCTGCCCTTTCCCTCTCTTCCCTCCACTCTCTCCAGCCCCCTGCCCTTTCCCTCTCTTCCCCTCCACTCTCTCCAGCCCCCTGCCCTTTCCCTCTCTTCCCTCCACTCTCTCCAGCCCCCTGCCCTTTTCCTCTCTTCCCCTCCACTCTCTCCAGCCCCCTGACCTTTTCCTCTCTTCCCTCCACTCTCTCCAGCCCCCTGCCCTTTTCCTCTCTTCCCCTCCACTCCCTCCAGCCCCTTAGCTCACCGCAATTAAGCTAATATGTCATTCATTAGAGTTAGAGGCAACAGGAGCCAGTATGACTATCAAGGATGGATAGAGGAATGGATAGATTGAGGGAGGGATGGATGGAGGAAGGGATAGATGGAGGGATAGATGGAGGGAGGGAGGGAGGTATAGATGGAGGAAGGGAGGGATAGATGGAGGGCTGGATAGAGGGAGGGATGGAGGAAGGGAGGGATGATAGGTAGATAGATGGATAGATGGATAGAGAGAGATGCAGAACAGTGTTTTATTCTGACACTGTGGACATCTCTATGAGCTGGTCATCTATCTCAGGTCTTTTAGAACATCTAGATGGAAGCCTCTTATTGGATGTAGGGAGCTGAGTATAATCCTATAACCTTTTTAATTATCAGTAGATTTAAAGCCACACACACACACACACACACACACACACACACACACACACACACACACACACACACACACACACACACACACACACACACACACACACACACGCAAAGTGACTGAGACAGAGGGTGCTTGTGTGAATGCAGGCAGTTCCTCAGACCTTTTCAGCTCTAAAGGTTCATCTACTACATACAGACAGATACTCCACTTATACTACCTTGTGTGTGTGCGTGTGCTTCATAGTGTCGAATTCTGGGAGAAAAATATTTTAAACTGAACAAAAATATAAATGCAAAAAAGTTTGATCCCATGTTTCATGAGCTGAAATTGTCACCCCCTTTCTGTTTGTTTGTTGCCAGTTCATCTTGTATTGTCAGGTCATCGCAGCGTTTTTCCTGGTTTTCCCTGCTCTCTTGTTTTTTGTTTCTAGCTTTTCTGGTTCTGACCTTTCTGCCTGCCCGTGACCCTGAGCCTGTCTGCCGTCCAGTACCTGTCGGACTCGGATCTGGTTACGAACCTCTGCCTGTCCTCGACCTGCCCTTTGCCTGCGCCCCGTGTTATAATAAATGATCTGAGAACTGAACCGTCCGCCTCCCGTGTCTGCATCTGGGTCATATCCTGAGTCCTGATAGAAATAAAACATCCCAGAAATGTTCCATACGCACAAAAAATATTATTTCTCCAAGATAATTCATCCACCTGACAGGTGTGGCATATCAAGAAGCTGATTAAATAGCATGATCATTACACAGGTGCACCTTGTGCTGGGGACAATTAAAGGGCACTCTAAAATGTGCAGTTGTGTCACACAACAATGCCACAGATGTCTCAAGTTTTGAGGGAGTGTGCAGTTGGCGGCTGACTGCAGGAATGTCCAACAGAGCTGTTGCCAGAGAATGTAATGTTAATTTCTCTACCATAAGCCGCCTCCAATGTTATTTTAGAGAATTTGGCAGTATGACCAACCGGCCTCACAACCGCAGACCACATGTAACCACACCAGCCCAGGACCTCCACATCCGGCATCTTCACCTGCAGGATTGTCTGAGACCAGCCACCCGGACAGCTGATGAAACTGTGTGTTTACACAACCAAAGAATTTCTGCACAAACTGTCAGAAACTGTCTCAGGGAAGCTCATCTGATGAATCCCAGTTTCAACTGTACCGGGCAGATGGCATCGTGTGGGCGAGCTGTTTGCTGATGTCATTGTTGTGAACAGAGTGCCCCATAGTGGCGGTGGGTTTATGGTATGGGCAGGGATAAACTACGGACACAATTGCATTTTATCAATGGCAATTTGAATGCACAGAGATACTGTAACGAGATCCTGAGGCCCATTGTCGTGCCATTCATCCTCCACCATCACCTCATGTTTCAGCATGATAATGCACAGCCCAATGTCGCAAGGATCTGTACACAATTCCTGGAAGTTGGAAATGTCCCAGTTCTTCCATGGTCTGCATACTCACCAGACATGTCACCCATTGAGCATGTTTAAAAACATACCATATTTATTATTATCACTTACGTTTTTGTTTGACTCATGGAAACTGCATTCAAAACTGTCTTCATGCCTGTGTGTGTGTGTGTGTGTGTGTGTGTGTGTGTGTGTGTGTGTGTGTGTGTGTGTGTGTGTGTGTGTGTGTGTGTGTGTGTGTGTGTGTGTGTGTGTGTGTGTGTGTGTGTGTGTGTAAACAAATCTTGGGTTTTGAGAAGTAATAGGGTAAACTTCCATTGAGCCCTGGTGTGTGTTTATGTGTTTGTGTGTGTTTGTGTGTGTGTCTGTGTGTGTGACACTGTGGGAGAAAAAAAACAGAAACAAACATGGCCATATACACTGACTATACCAAACATTAGGAACACATTCCTAATACTGAGTTACACCCCCCATGTTTTGCCCTCAGAAAAGCCTTAATTTGTCGGGGAATGGACTCTACAAGGTGTCGTAAGCGTTCCACATGGATGCTGGCCCATGTTGACTCTAATGCTTACCACAGTTGGCTGGATGTCCTTTGGGTGGTGGACCATTCTTGATACACACGGGAAACTGTTGAGCGTGAAAAATCCAGCAACATTGCAGTTCGTGACCCAAACGTACACAATCCATGTCTGAATTGTCTCAAGGCTTAAAAATCATTCTTTAACCTGTCTCCTCCCATTCATCTACACTGATTGAAGTGGATTTAACAAGTGACATTAATATTGGATCACAGCTTTCACCTGGATTCACCTGGTCAGTCTACGTCATGGAAAGAGCATGTTTAGTAAACTCAGTGTGTTGTCACCTGGTTTGTGTGACTCATGGAAACAACATGATATATTCTGAGAAGTAAGAGGATAAAGTGCCACAGTTAGTTATAAAAACCTCTGTTCTAACTGTGGGCGTATCCTCTCAGCAGCGTGACACATCTAAAACTAACAGTTTCACAACCGCCCTTTGTCACAGTTCCCTTGGAATTCTCCTTAATGGCGTTGTTATCTCTTTGTTTGCTTATGTCCTTATGGCTGTGTGCTGTGCTGTTCCTTACCGTAGCTGGTACCTGGAACCTGTGGCCTTTGACTTGTACTATGTAGACCGCAAGCCCTTCTGCCTGGCTGTATAGCTGGTCTCTACCCAACAGTCCAATGTCCATTTAGATAATAAGTCTGAAGAGCTGACGCAGAGAGAGGCAGGGTTACAGCAGGCTACTATCTGATTACTATCAACACACAAACTCAGGTAGAGAGAGAGAGAGAGAGCGAGAGAGCGAGAGAGAGAGAGAGAGAGAGAGAGAGAGAGAGAGAGAGAGAGAGAGAGAGAGAGAGAGAGAGAGAGAGAGGCAGAGGCAGAAACAGACAGGTAGAGAGACGCTGAACGCAGTGAGAACAACTAACTAACTAACAACTGTGGAACTGAACAGAACAGCAGACAAACAGAAGACTGAAGAAGTCCTAACAAAGAGAGACTGGTCGAAGAGGTGGTGTTAGTGAGCGACCATGGCTAAACAGACAGAGATGTTTGTCCTGTTCTTTGTCTGTCTGTCCGGGCTGGTCCAGTCTACGACAGCGATGATATTCTGGACAGCGTACGTGGGGGTACATTTCTACGACAGCAGCACTAGCCAGTCAGAGACCAGGTTCTGTGAGTGTGGGGTGTACGGGCGTTCCTCCCCTCTGGAGAGCGCTGCCGGGATGGTGGTCCTCCCTGTCTCAGACCCCCAGGGCTGCAGCCTGGACCCCTACCCCTCCAACCACAACACCACCACCCAGGGGTCCTGGATCGCTCTGGTCAAGAGGGGAAACTGTACCTTCAGTGAGAAGATCAAGGCAGCGTGGGCCAGGGGGGCGGCGGCCGTAGTGGTCTATAACCTGGATGGAACCGGTAACAGCTCAGATTACATGACGCACAACGACACCACTGGCACCGTGGCCATCATGATCGGTAACCTCCAGGGGGTAGAGATCGCCAACATTGTGCGGAGTGGTGTGGCCGTCTCCATGGTGATCGAGGTGGGCAAAGCCCATGGGCCCTGGATAGACACCTATTGGCTCTACTTCCTGTCTATTGCCTTCTTCATTGTGACGGGCGCCTCCATTGTCTACTTCGGATTTGTCTCCGCCCACCGGCTGCACAGTCTCAGGGTGATCCGTCTCACCGATAGGCGGCTGAGGAATCAGGCCAAGAAAGCGATTGGTCGGCTGGAGGTGCGTACACTGAAGCGCGGGGACGAGGAGACGAAGTTGGACAGCCACACCTGTGCCGTGTGTATCGAGTCATACCGCCCAGGAGATGTAGTGACCGTCCTGACCTGTGGTCATCTGTTCCACAAGGCCTGTATCGAGCCCTGGCTGCTGGACAAGAGGACCTGCCCCATGTGTAAGGCTGACATCCTGAAGGCCTTAGGAGTGGAGGGGCCTGGGGAGGAGGAGAGCAGTAGTTCCTCTGTCCCACCACCAGATGTCCCTATCGTCACAGTGTCTGGAGGATCAGATAGAGAGCTGCTGTATGAGGTCCCTCTCAATGACAAACACCTTCCGACCCCCACCCTGACTCCCCAACCCCCCACCGAGGACTGGCAACCACATCACTATGACAATATGGCCTTCCAGCGAGAGACACACCCTCAGGGGAACGTGGCCACCAGAGGATAAACGACAACAACACCACTGGATAATGGTAATTTCTACCTGGAGCATGAACAACAACCCATAGACAGCTTCACACAGCTACAGCAGTGGCTTGTGATATACTGTACTAGCACTGTTAGCTAAACCATATCTACTGTACTGCTAGGAAAATATCTCCCTGGATTCAAACACGGTTTACTGATGATCAAATAACTATCATGGCAGTAGATTCTACCTTTGCTTATCATAGAGAGCTGTAGCCTAAACCCTGGTCCAGGAAGCTGCAGGCGTGCAGGCTTCTCTTTTAACTTCTCTTTGAGATCAAAGTTACTTCTTTATCATTTGTTAAATGAACAAACGATCACTTGTATGATGATGAGAAAGGCTGAATATATTTTTCTGTTAAATTGATATCTCAGCTGTATTTTTAAAAGTAGATATTCTGAGAGTAAAACAAAAATCAGTATTTAAGAAGGAATCGAACTACGGTATACTGTAATGGTTCACATATGAAATGAAATGATTAACCAACAAAACACAATATGTACTAACTTACGTACTAACCTGGTTTAGTATCGCTAGAGATGTACTGTACATGTGTCTGTGGCAGGGTAGGTGTCAATTCCATTTCAAATCAGTCAATTCAGAAAGTGAATTAAATTCATAAGTTGATCAAATCTTCATTAAAAACAAATGGCACTTTTGAATACAATTTCAATGAATATCCTGAAGTGACAATGGAAGCCATGTTGAGTTTTCTTGATGATGAGAGCCCTGCCAGTCTGAGACCAGGAGATGGGAGGGGAGGATGAGAGGAGGAGGAGAGGGGAGAGGTGGAGGAGAGGGGAGGGGAGAATGAGAGGAGAAGAGGGAAGGATGAGAGGAGGAGAGGAGGAGGAGAGGGGAGGGGAGAATGAGAGGAGAAGAGGGATGGATGAGAGGAGGAGAGGAGGCGGAGAGGGGAGGGGAGAATGAGAGGAGGAGGAGAGGGGAGGATGAGAGGAGAAGAGGGAAGGGTGAGAGGAGGAGAGGAGAGGAGGAGAAGGAAGGGTGAGAGGAGGAGAGGAGAGGAGGAGAAGGAAGGGTGAGAGGACGAGGAGAGGAGAAGACGGAAGGGTGAAAGGAGGAGAGGAGGAGGAGAGGAGAGGAGAAGAGGGAAGGGTGAGAGGAGGAGAGGAGGAGGAGGAGAGGGGAGCAGAGGAGAAGAGAAGAGAGGATGAGAAAGTCTATAATTACCTCCTAGCAGCAGGACTCCACTCACCTCACACCTACTGATCACCCATAATCACCTCCCTCCCACTTAGGGGCCTGTAGTGTGTGTGTGTGTGTGTGTGTGTGTGTGTGTGTGTGTGTGTGTGTGTGTGTGTGTGTGTGTGTGTGTGTGTGTGTGTGTGTGTGTGTGTGTGTGTGTGTGTGTGTGTGTGTGTGTGTGTGTGTGTGTGTGTGTGTGTTGAAGCTCCCCAGGATGTGTCTAATAGAACTTGGTCATTAATGAGCAGGAAACCCAACTGAATGCCCTCTTCTGCCTAGGGTTGAATGGTGGGAACCCGGTTACTGAGAACTACAGCGATTTACCGGCCCAAATACTCCCTTCTTCCGGAATAAACACCAGAGAGAAACCAGTAAATTATAATAAATTATTTATATGAACAGCAAGGCGTGGAATTGAAATGTTAAATTATATGTGATGTCTAAATCTGTCTTCTCTAATGCCTCTGCATAATGAATCATGAACACTCAGGGTGGGGACAGACAGCCCATCTCAGGGTGGGGACAGACAGTCCATCTCAGGGTGGGGACAGACAGCCCATCTCAGTATGGAACACAGTTCATAATGCATGGTATTCCTACATTTTCTGCATCATACAGTAATATAAATATAAAGAATGAATGCGCATCTAATTTACCCATCTCCATCTGGGTCATCTTATTTTTTTATTCTAGATATGTTGTTGTTTTTTATCGCAGCTACAGAGTTTTAAAACAGCCTATCACTGGAATATCACGCGGGAGCACTCTGTCTTTCTCTCTCTCCATCAACTCCATTCAAATTGCATCCAAAATAAATCATCCTGTTCTAGATTGATATACAGCCCTATATATAGATGTCCTAGCCTACCTCTATCAGGTAATACATTCAATGCAGTATTAGTCTTATATTTAGCTAATTAATGATGGGTTATGCATAATAAGCTTGTAATTTATAGTGTCTTGTCTCTTGCTCAATACGCACACACCTGTGCTTCGCTGGCCTCTTTCCTTAAAAAACGCTCCTTAGCTCTTGGAGTCCCATGCAGGAAAAGCTACACTAGAACAGCTTGCTGGACATTATTATATTTTTGCATTTCTTATACCAATAGACTATTAGAAGAGGGACACAAGCTCTTGTTTGATGAATGTTAAATACAGCAGCCAATAGATCTCACAGGTAGTTTGAAAGAAGAGCGAACTCGCGATGGTGGTAGGTTATATTTATTCAGACCCATAACCATTCAATCTTCATGAAGAGAACTGAAAGCCTTATGCATCTCATTCTGGTCCTATATTATTCAAGGATGTCATTAGAATGATGACGATAAGAACAACAAAACGTATTTCATTTAACTGTTGAAAGAGAGGAAGGAATGAAGCAACAATAGAGAAAGAGGAGGTAGGCAAATAAAATTAGGGGGAAGATTATGAAAGCTCAGCCTACTAATTATACAAATAGGCCCTATTCAATTTCAGAATTAAAATCACATTTTCTAGCCTATACTTGTAACTTTGTAGACTGTGCTGCACCATAATCTGATGATACTCTCCCTGCTTTATCATTTTTATCATAATTCCAGTCCACTAAGTTTGTTTTATTCACTGCTTTAGCACACTCTGCCAACCCGGATGTCCTAGCCGTGTCTGAATCCTGGCTTAGGAAGACCACCAAAAATTCTGAAATCTCCATCCCTAACTACAACATTTTCAGACAAGATAGAACGGCCAAAGGGGGCGGTGTTGCAATCTACTGCAGCGATAGCCTGCAGAGTTCTGTCCTACTATCCAGGTCTGTACCCAAACAATTTGAACTTCTACTTTTAAAAATCCACCTCTCTAAAAACAAGTCTCTCACCATTGCCGCCTGCTATAGACCACCCTCTGCCCCCAGCTGTGCTCTGGACACCATATGTGAACTGATTGCCCCCCATCTATCTTCAGAGCTCGTGCTGCTAGGTGACCTAAACTGGGACATGCTTAACACCCCAGCCATCCTACAATCTAAGCTTGATGCCCTCAATCTCACACAAATTATCAATGAACCTACCAGGTACCACCCCAAAGCCATAAACACGGGCACCCTCATAGATATCATACTAACCAACTTGCCCTCTAAATACACCTCTGCTGTTTTCAACCAAGATCTCAGCGATCACTGCCTCATTGCCTGCATCCGTAATGGGTCAGTGGTCAAACGACCTCCACTCATCCCTGTCAAACGCTCCCTGAAACACTTCAGCGAGCAGGCCATTCTAATCGACCTGGCCCGGGTATCCTGGAAGGATATTGACATAATCCCTTCAGTAGAGGATGCCTGGTTATTTTTTTTAAATGCCTTCCTCACCATCTTAAATAAGCATGCCCCATTTAAGAAATGTAGAACCAGGAACAGATATAGCCCTTGGTTTTCTCCAGACCTGACTGCCCTTAACCAACACAAAAACATCCTGTGGTGTTCTGCATTAGCATCAAACAGCCCCCGTGATATGCAACTTTTCAGGGAAGTTAGAAACCATTATACACAGGCAGTTAGAAAAGCCAAGGCAAGCTTTTTCAAGCAGAAATTAGCTTCCTGCAACACAAACTCAAAAAGGTTCTGGGACACTGTAAAGTCCTTGGAGAATAAGAGCACCACCTCCCAGCTGCCCACTGCACTGAGGATAGGAAACTCTGTCACCACTGATAAATCCACTATAATTGAGAATTTCAATAAGCATTTTTCTACGGCTGGCCATGCTTTCCACCTGGCTACCCCTTCCCCGGTCAACAGCACTGCACCCCCCACAGCAACTCGCCCAAGCCTTCCCCATTTCTCCTTCTCCCAAATCCAGTCAGCTGATGTTCTGAAAGAGCTGCAAAATCTGGACCCCTACAAACCAGCCGGGCTAGACAATCTGGACCCGTTCTTTCTAAAATTATCTACCGAAATTGTTGCAACCCCTATTACTAGCCTGCTCAACCTCTCTTTAGTGTCGTCTGAGATTCCCAAAGATTGGAAAGCAGCTGTGGTCATCCCCCTCTTCAAAGGGGGGGACACTCTTCACCCAAACTGCTACAGACCTATCTATCCTACCCTGCCTCTGTAAAGCCAAGTCTTCGAAAGCCAAGTCAACAAACAGATTACCGACCATTTAGAATCCCACCGCACCTTCTCCGCTATGCAATCTGGTTTCAGAGCTGGTCATGGGTGCACCTCAGCCACTCTCAAGGTCCTAAACGATATCTTAACCGCCATCGATAAGAAACAATACTGTGCAGCCGTATTCATTGACCTGGCCAAGGCTTTCGACTCTGTCAATCACCACATCCTCATCGGCAGACTCAATAGCCTTGGTTTCTCAAATGATTGCCTCGCCTGGTTCACCAACTACTTCTCTGATAGAGTTCAGTGTGTCAAATCGGAGGGCCTGTTGTCCGGGCCTCTGGCAGTCTCTATGGGGGTGCCACAGGGTTCAATTCTTGGGCCGACTTTCTTCTCTGTATACATCAATGATGTCGCTCTCGCTGCTGGTGATTCTCTGATCCACCTCTACGCAGACGACACCATTCTGTATACTTCTGGCCCTTCTTTGGACACTGTGTTAACTAACCTCCAGACGAGCTTCAATGCCACACAACTCTCCTTCCTTGGCCTCCAACTGCTCTTAAATACAAGTAAAACTAAATGCATGCTCTTCAACCGATCGCTGCCTGCACCTGCCCGCCCGTCCAGCATCTGGACGGTTCTGACTTAGAATATGTGGACAACTACAAATACCTAGGAGTCTGGTTAGACTGTAAACTCTCCTTCCAGACTCACATCAAACATCTCCAATCCAAAGTTAAATCTAGAATTGGCTTCCTATTTCGCAACAAAGCATCTTTCACTCATCCTGCCAAACATACCCTCGTAAAACTGACCATCCTACCGATCCTCGACTTCGGCGATGTCATTTACAAAATAGCCTCCAATACCCTACTCAATAAATTGGATGCAGTCTATCACAGTGCCATCCGTTTTGTCACCAAAGCTCCATATACTACCCACCACTGCGACCTGTACGCTCTCGTTGGCTGGCCCTCGCTTCATACTCGTCGCCAAACCCACTGGCTCCAGGTCATCTACACGACCTTGCTAGGTAAAGTTCCCCCTTATCTCAGCTCGCTGGTCACCATAGCAGCACCCACCCGTAGAACGTGCTCCAGCACGTATATCTCACTGGTCACCCCCAAAACCAATTCCTCCTTTAGCCGCCTCTCCTTCCAGCTCCTTCCAGCTCCTTCCAGCTCACAGATCACTGCACCTGTACATAGCCCATCTATAATTAGCCCGAACAACTCCCTCTTCCCCTACTGTATTTATTTATTTAATTATTTTGAACCTTTGCACCCCAGTATTTCTACTTTGCACATTCATCCACTGCAAATCTACTATACCAGTGTTTTACTTGCTATATTGTATTTACTTCGCCACCATGGCCTTTTTTTGCCTTTACCTCCCTTATCTCACCTCATTTGCTCAGTTTGTATATAGACTTATTTTTCTACTGTATTATTGACTGTATGTTTGTTTTACTCCATGTGTAACTCTGTGTTGTTGTATGTGTCGAACTGCATTGCTTTATCTTGGCCAGGTTGCAATTGTAAATGAGAACTTGTTCTCAGCTTGCCTACCTGGTTAAATAAAGGTGAAATAAAAATAAATAAGAAATAATACAGTATAATACAATACAGTACAGTAATACACTATACTACAATACAGTACAGTAATACGGTATAATACAATGCAGTACAGTAATACAGTCCACACTCAAATATATTAGCCTGCTGGAGCTAGTTTTATTTATTTACCCAAGAGAGCTTATAGCTAGATACGTCTATGGGCTTTTATGTTTTTCTGTCGTGTGTAATGTGCAGTAGCCTATATCATATATGTATTGGATAAGGGCACAATAATTTTGGCCGCATTAAATGTCTTTAATGAATAGACATAGGCCTATTTATATGCTTTATAATGCTTTTGAATGACACTTCTGGTTTTGCCGGAAAATACCGGGTTACCCGGGAGAAAAGCGATTTATTCTCGGGATGGAACATTTGTAAAATACAGAGAAAATATTCAACCCTACTTCTCTCTCTCTCTCTCTCTCTCTCTCTCTTCTCTTCTCTTCTCTAGACTCAGAGGCAGTCCTCTTGACTAGTTCTGTCAGTCCAAGCTAAGGTCATGGTGATCTGTAGTGTACTGTGTTCTACTGCTGTCCTGTGATCTTCTATACGTAAGGGATAAACGCCTCCGTTCTGTACGTAACCTTCGAAATAATGGACAATGCAAAGTTCACTTTCCCAAGGTAATGTACAGAATGGAGGCATTTATCGTGCTCATACCACAGTTGCCAAAGAAAACTATATGAAAGCACATATTTACCGGTAGAAATAAAACATTTGTTGATATTTACATTTTTTATAAGCAAATTCATTTCTCATCTTTTGGTTGCTAGAGATGTTTGTTCGTCTTAGTTCGATATTTACGGACGCGACTCAGTCATTTGTTCTTTATTGCATGGTAATGTGCTTACCCTTTGCTTGCAGCTAGCTGGCCAACTAGCTATGGCTACACAGTCATGACCTCTACAGCCAGAATAACAGCATAGTGTATTGTGTTTGTTTAAGATGTTTATCCCAATGTTTGCCATGGAAAGCAATACTAAGCACACATTTACCGGTAGAAAAAAAGTGAATGTTTTCAATTATATAAGCAAATTCACTGTCTCATCTTTTGGTTGCTAGAGATGCGACCCAGTCGTTCGTTCGACTTTTTCAATACTTATGGACTCGACCCAGTCGTTCCATCTTTATGTTCCGTTACCATGCTTGCTGGCAGTGTTCTTATTCCTTGCTTGTTAGCTAGCCAGCTAGCTACGGCTAACACAGTCACAACCTCTGTAGCCAGAATAACAGTAAAGTCGTTGTTTTCCATTGACATTCATTTGGATACAATGTTACCTAATGTAAGACTTAGAGTTAATGCTTCAAATTGATTTGGAATGGAGACATTTAATTAGTGCAATGGAGAGGTAATTTTTAGCATAGATAGCCACTCCTCCCCCTCTACTCATCCTGTCAGCTCTAAAAACATTGTACCCATCCAGTCCAATATCTGCATCATTACAATTCCTTGATAACCAAGTTTCAGATAAAACAAAGAAATCAGGACTAGCCTGAGAAACTAAAATCTTAATAAAATCAACATTTGACAATATACTACGTATATTCAAATGTAAAAAACCCAAGTCCCTTATAGTTTTTAAAAACATGTGGATTGTTGATATCGAGCGGGGTACTTGAGGTGTTTACACAAGTATAATCGCCAGTGTGAACCAAGTGAATGGGGACAAGATTGCTAAATACATTACCCCTACGTCTGATACAATACTTGTTCTAGCTATACTGGGACTAGACCTATATCATTTTGATTGTTTAAGTACCTTTTCAATGTTGGATGATAGCAGGCGGACACCATTTTCACTGAAGTGGAATCCATTATTGACAAAGTACCTCTGCTTTTTCCAAAAACAATGAAAATTGTCAACAAATGACGTGCCCATGTCTCTAGAAAGACGCATTAGCCATAGATGAAAAGACCACATACTACGAAAACTCTCAGTCCCACAACGGCGAGGAGATGGGATTGGTCCTGAGATAACGATTCCTCCTGCAAGGCTTCAAGCTGCTTCCAAGAGCAACAAGAATGTGTGCTTAGTTCTGAGTCTCTCAGACTTCACTCCTGTAGTGTCATTAGAACCAACGTGCAACACAACTGTTCTTGACTACTGTTAAAATTCCAACTCATTCGGTGACTTTAGCACCTGGAAAACAAGTGTGCGTGTATCTTGGATTGACACTTGCTTTACCATTGAGCTCCTGATTAATACGGTAGCTAGCCGTTTACCATTATTGTTTTCTTCCCTCGCCTTTAGCACAGCTCCATTTTTATTCTTGGTTTTTCCAACTGCAACTTGGCCACCACAGATCACGGGGATCAGACACAACGCGGGCAGAAGAAGACTCATCCGGATCAGACGACCGCGGACCTGAAGGTGCTGGAACATCAGGATCCAAAGCAGCAAAGCTGTTTGACGTCAGGAGAACACTCATTGCTTCCGTGGCTGTAGAGGGTGGAGATAGAAGCCCTCGCTGGCATCGAGTCCCATGCCGTACTGCGATAGTTTGTTGCTAGCAAACCTGTCAATATGACAACCGACTTCAAAATATCAGTTACTGAAAACAGCAGGTCAAACTAGAAACGTGGGAGGATTGGACAGCTTTAGTGGTGGAGGGGACCGGAGAAATTCATGTTCATCACTCACCACGTTAGGTCATCAAACGCTCCAAAAAATTCCCTCGTTGGACCTGCATTTACAATGTATCCCATTTCAGTTTGTGTAGTTGTTGGTTTAGCTTTCTGTAACTTTGTAGTAAGTACTGTCTGCATGTGTAGACGCATATTGAATCATGATTGCAAGCTGTCCGGATATTCTTTCCAACTGTCCCATTGTCTGGTTTAAATGTCCATTCTAGCCAATCAGAAACGAGTCTCAACAATTCTGTAGTATAATGTACTATACTGTACTATACTGTACTATATTGTGCTATACTATACTGTACTATATTATGCTGTACTATACTGTACTGTGTTGATCCAGACTATAGTCCTCATGCTGTGTGGTGGTCAGAGCAGGGAACCAGATTAGAGTCCTAGTGTGGTGTGTGGTGGTCAGAGCAGGGAACCAGATTAGAGTCCTCATGCTGTGTGGTGGTCAGAGCAGGGAACCAGATTAGAGTCCTCATGCTGTGTGGTGGTCAGAGCAGGGAACCAGATTAGAGTCCTCATGCTGTGTGGTGGTCAGAGCAGCGAACCAGATTAGAGTCCTAGTGTGGTGTGTGGTGGTCAGAGCAGGGAACCAGATTAGAGTCCTAGTGTGGTGTGTGGTGGTCAGAGCAGGGAACCAGATTAGAGTCCTAGTGTGGTGTGTGGTGGTCAGAGCAGGGAACCAGATTAGAGTCCTCGTGCTGTGTGGTGGTCAGAGCAGGGAACCAGATTAGAGTCCTAGTGTGCTGTGTGGTGGTCAGAGCAGGGAACCAGATTAGAGTCCTAGTGCGGTGTATAGTGGTCAGAGCAGGGAACCAGATTAGAGTCCTAGTGTGCTGTGTAGTGGTCAGAGCTGGGAACCAGATTAGAGTCCTAGTGTGCTGTGTGGTGGTCAGAGCTGGGAACCAGATTAGAGTCCTTGTGTGGTGTGTAGTGGTCAGAGCAGGGAACCAGATTAGAGTCCTGTAATGGAAATGATATGGTTAAAGGTTTGACTAAATGATTTCACCCTGAAAAGGTATAACCGAGTGATTATAAGATGAATGTACTAATGTGTGTGTGTGTTGGAAAAGTTTAAGCTTAATGATTTAGCAATATAGGCAAGACATTCAAGGGAAAAGGGGAACTGTTACCAGACAGAAGACAACTTATGACCACAGTCAAACTGATAACAGGAAGAAGGTCTCCCCACCCAGAGAGGGGAGAAAACTTTAGGCTTGCAGTAGATTATGTAACATGGGGCAGGATATGATAAGCAATGTATGTGATGGAGAAGACTTGTAAATAAGCATTCACAGTGTTAAAGAAGAGGAGGGGGCATCTGTAAGGGGTATGACATATGATATGACCAAATGTTAGGTATAAAAGGCTGTGTACATTGTATGATATTCAGAGCTCTCGTGAATAAACTTGGTTGACTATTGTAGGCTGGGCCTCTGTCTGTGTCATTTAACCAGAACCTTACAAACTCTGGGGTGCAGACTGAGTAGTTTAATTGAAGTTCAGTTTATGAACATTGGGAACAAAATTCTCCTAACAAGTCCTCGTGCTGTGTGGTGGTCAGAGCAGGGAACCAGATTAGAGTCCTAGTGTGGTGTGTGGTGGTCAGAGCAGGGAACCAGATTAGAGTCCTAGTGTGGTGTGTGGTGGTCAGAGCAGGGAACCAGATTAGAGTCCTAGTGTGCTGTGTGGTGGTCAGAGCAGGGAACCAGATTAGAGTCCTAGTGTGCTGTGTGGTGGTCAGAGCAGGGAACCAGATTAGAGTCCTCATGCTGTGTGGTGGTCAGAGCAGGGAACCAGATTAGAGTCCTCATGCTGTGTGGTGGTCAGAGCAGGGAACCAGATTAGAGTCCTAGTGTGGTGTGTGGTGGTCAGAGCAGGGAACCAGATTAGAGTCCTAGTGTGGTGTGTGGTGGTCAGAGCAGGGAACCAGATTAGAGTCCTAGTGTGGTGTGTGGTGGTCAGAGAAGGGAACCAGATTAGAGTCCTCGTGCTGTGTGGTGGTCAGAGCAGGGAACCAGATTAGAGTCCTAGTGTGCAGTGTGGTGGTCAGAGCAGGGAACCAGATTAGAGTCCTAGTGTGCTGTGTGGTGGTCAGAGCAGGGAACCAGATTAGAGTCCTAGTGTGCTGTGTGGTGGTCAGAGCTGGGAACCAGATTAGAGTCCTAGTGTGCTGTGTGGTGGTCAGAGCAGGGAACCAGATTAGAGTCCTAGTGTGGTGTGTAGTGGTCAGAGCAGGGAACCAGATTAGAGTCCTAGTGTGCTGTGTGGTGGTCAGAGCAGGGAACCAGATTAGAGTCCTAGTGTGCTGTGTGGTGGTCAGAGCAGGGAACCAGATTAGAGTCCTAGTGCGGTGTATAGTGGTCAGAGCAGGGAACCAGATTAGAGTCCTAGTGTGCTGTGTAGTGGTCAGAGCTGGGAACCAGATTAGAGTCCTAGTGTGCTGTGTGGTGGTCAGAGCTGGGAACCAGATTAGAGTCCTTGTGTGGTGTGTAGTGGTCAGAGCAGGGAACCAGATTAGAGTCCTAGTGTGCTGTGTGGTGGTCAGAGGTTATGAAGGTATAAGAGAGAAAATCAATAAACACCTAACTGGCTGAACAGGTAATAACGGAGAGAGAGAGAGGAGAGAGAGAGGGAGGAGAGAGGATAGAGAAAGGAGAGAGGAGAGAGAAGAGAGCTGAGAAAGAGAGAGAATGAATGAATGAATGAAAGAAAGAGAGTGAGAAAGAGAGAGAGAACGAGAAAGACAGAGCAGAGAGGGGGATGGAGAGAGAGGGAGAGGATGGAAAAAGAAAAATCTGAGAGAGCACAACAAGGGAGAGAGAGAGAGGCAGGTGATAATTATCTAGAGTCATTCAGACTGTTACTGTGGTGGTGGTGGTGAGGTGATTGATCTAAGAGAGAGAGAGAGAGAGTCATTCAGACTGTTACTGTGGTGGTGGTGAGGTGAGGTGATTGATCTAAGAGAGAGAGAGAGTCATTCAGACTGTTACTGTGGTGGTGGTGGTGGTGAGGTGATTGATCTAAGAGAGAGAGAGAGTCATTCAGACTGTTACTGTGGTGGTGGTGAGGTGATTGATCTAAGAGAGAGAGAGAGTCATTCAGACTGTTACTGTGGTGGTGGTGAGGTGATTGATCTAAGAGAGAGAGAGAGTCATTCAGACTGCTACTGTGGTGGTGGTGGTGGTGAGGTGATTGATCTAAGAGAGAGAGAGAGTCATTCAGACTGTTACTGCGGTGGTGGTGAGGTGATTGATCTAAGAGAGAGAGAGAGTCATTCAGACTGTTACTGTGGTGGTGGTGGTGAGGTGATTGATCTACGAGAGAGAGAGAGTCATTCAGACTGTTACTGTGGTGGTGGTGAGGTGATTGATCTAAGAGAGAGAGAGAATCATTCAGACTGTTACTGTGGTGGTGGTGAGGTGATTGATCTAAGAGAGAGAGAGAGAGTAATTCAGACTGTTACTGTGGTGGTGGTGAGGTGATTGATCTAAGAGAGAGAGAGAGTCATTCAGACTGTTACTGTGGTGGTGGTGAGGCGATTGATCTAAGAGATAGAGAGAGTCATTCAGACTGTTACTGTGGTGGTGGTGAGGTGATTGATCTAAGAGATAGAGAGAGTCATTCAGACTGTTACTGTGGTGGTGGTGAGGTGATTGATCTAAGAGATAGAGAGAGTCATTCAGACTGTTACTGTGGTGGTGGTGGTGGTGAGGTGATTGATCTAAGAGAGAGAGAGTCATTCAGACTGTTACTGTGGTGGTGGTGAGGTGATTGATCTAAGAGAGAGAGAGAATCATTCAGACTGTTACTGTGGTGGTGGTGAGGTGATTGATCTAAGAGAGAGAGAGAGAGTCATTCAGACTGTTACTGTGGTGGTGGTTGTGGTGAGGTGATTGATTGATCTAAGAGAGAGAGAGTCATTCAGACTGTTACTGTGGTGGTGGTGAGGTGATTGATAACAGCTGTAGAAGGGAAAAGGTTGGGTCTGAATGTTCTCATTTAAAGGAACATTGGGTCGTTTACAGAAACACTGGTTGTGGGGTAGGTGGCTTTAGCCCCATTCCTGTGTTGACCTTCAGTGCTGGACATCCATCCAACAGTCAAACTCATTAGATCTAGCTGGACCACCAACACAATACTGTAGCTGAGCTCTTACACGTTGGTAAAGCTAGTCTGGTTTTATGTGGGTGTTAAACCAGTGGATGGTAGTTAAAGCTGAGTGTGAGAAGCAAATTACTTTTGAACGTGAGTATTGTTTTAGCTGCTCTTACTCTGCTGTGGTCCCGTGTGGCTCAGTTGGCATAGCATGGCGTTTGCAACGCGTGAGTTCGATTCCCACGGGGAACCAGTACTAAAAAGTATGAAAATGTATGCACTCACTGTACTGTAAGTCTCTCTTGATAAGAGCGTCCACTAACACTAAATGATGTAGGTCTGTGGTGTAATAAGCATATCAATATAGTTAATACTGCACTGTCATTTAGTGGAATAGATCAGCAACTTCACTTGAATTTCATATTATACTTTATATTATGAATATAATACATGCAGACTACTGTATCTTTCTACATTCCTTGTCATAAAAAGCTGGCCTATAAAGATGACTAGTCATTCCGTATTTACTGTGGTGGCCACAGCCAGGCTTTAGCAGACACCTCCAGGCTCTTTCAGTGTGGACATCATATTCCTCATTCACTTCATGTTATTTAAAACCACTTTAAATCAGTCTGTCTAAACTGAAAGGCCCATCTATCAGAGGATGAAGAGTTCAGAAGTCCCCCTCTTCCTCTCAGTCAGCAAACTGAAGGTTTTAACTGTAGCAGCACCATCCCTCACTCTCTGAGGGTCTGACAGTGTGTGTGTGTGTGTGTGTGTGTGTGTGTGTGTGTGTGTGTATGTGTGTGTGTGTGTGTGTGTGTGTGTGTGTGTGTGTGTGTGTGTGTGTGTGTGTGTGTGTGTGTGTGTGTGTGTGTGTGTGTGTGTGTGCGTGCGTGCGTGTGTGTGTTCTGTCCAAAGTGCTGCCTCGGAGGAAAACTTCTGTAATGAAGTCTGACACACACACACACACACACACACACACACACACACACACACACACACACACACACACACACACACACACACACACACTGGCTCTCTACTCTGGGTCATTAGCTAGATGAAGGAGGAGATTTCATTTGATCAGAGAAATATGGGACCAGAGTCAAATGAATCCATTTGCTGGATAAGTGCTTAGTAAAGGGGTTGGTCTGTCCTCTGCAGTACTTATTAACTAGAAAGCTGCTGTGCTGTGTGTTTTCTGGGAACCAGCACAGCATTCTACACCACCCATTTTTTTAACTGAATACATGGGTAGATATGTAAGGGTTAGGACATTATCAATATGTTTTAATACATTATGTTGAATGCATTGTCAGTATGTTAATAGATGATGTAATGTTTTGAGTATTTGGCTAGATCTTGTGCTTTCCTGGTTTTCTGTGTGTGTCTTTACCACTGCTCTTAACTCCCAGGTGTGTTGTACGTTCATTGTCTGGTTCCTGATAGACTGTTATCAGCTCAGTCCTCTTGACCCTCTGTGTTCTGTACCTCAGGCTGTTCCTGTTGGTATGATGCCTTCAACCCTACCTAACCCCAACACACAGCAGACCCCCTCTAACCTGACCCCCTCTATAACCCTACCTAACCCCAACACACAGCAGACCCCTCTCTAACCTGACCCCCTCTACAACCCCACCTAACCCCAACACACAGCTGACCCCCTCTAACCTGATCCCCTCTTCAACCCCACCTAACCCCAACACACAGCAGACCCCTCTACAATCCCACCACACAGCAGACCCCCTCTATAACCCCACCTAACCCCAACACACAGCAGACCCCCTCTAACCTGACCCCCTCTACAACCCCACCTAACCCCAACACACAGCAGACCCCTCTACAACCCCACCTAACCCCAACACACAGCAGACCCCCTCTACAACCCCACCTAACCCCAACACACAGCAGACCCCTCTACAATCCCACCACACAGCAGACCCCCTCTATAACCCCACCTAACCCCAACACACAGCAGACCCCCTCTACAACCCCACCTAACCCCAACACACAGCAGACCCCCTCTATAACCCCACCTAACCCCAACACACAGCAGACCCCCTCTACAACCCCACCTAACCCCAACACACAGCAGACCCCCTCTACCACCCCACCTAACCCCAACACACAGCAGACCCCCTCTTCAACCCCACCACACAGCAGACCCCCTCTATAACCCCACCTAACCCCACCACACAGCAGACCCCCTCTATAACCCCACCTAACCCCACCACACAGCAGACCCCCTCTACAACCCCACCTAACCCCAACACACAGCAGACCCCCTCTATAACCCCACCTAACCCCAACACACAGCAGACCCCCTCTATAACCCCACCTAACCCCACCACACAGCAGACCCCCTCTATAACCCCACCTAACCCCAACGCACAGCAGACCCCCTCTATAACCCCACCTAACCCCACCACACAGCAGACCCCCTCTATAACCCCACCTAACCCCAACACACAGCAGACCCCAACCTGATAACAAGCTGATGAGATTGTGATTAGATAGTGATGATCACCAGACAGCCCATGAGGAGGAACAATACAGTCCGCTGTCATCTTGTCTCTTTGTCTCTCATTGTCCACTATGTCCTGCCTGCTACTACCAACCAGCCAGGTCTTAAGGGGTCAGCAGGTTTCAGTTCGGCTGGCGCCTAGCTAGGTGAACCGAATGAGGTGCTCGCATACTCCCTTAAAAGACCTTCTCTTGAAAAATGAGAAAAACGCATCAATAGTCAATTTTACGATGCCATAGCCAGTATACATTTCCTCAAAATGGTCAGAATTAATCTTAAGATAACTCAAGAAATCTGTTTTTAATTTTACATCTAACTAAGATGTTTGGTGCAGTATTTCTCAATGAAAAAATGTGCATGAAAACGAGTCGTCTCTCGTTGATTGACAACAAAGACTTGAAGAACCCTACTGTTGACCATTCACCGAAGGGGTGTAGACTTCAGCTAACGACTTCGGCTTGTCTCCAGAAAAAATGTTGTGTGCTCAAACAAAAACATCACAAAATGTTGTCATAATATATGCCCAAACTCTTCTGAACTGTTTCAGCTGGGAAGCATGTGGGTGCGGTGATGAGGGATGAGGTGGAGAGGAGGAGGGAGGAGGGGGAGGCAGAGAGGAGGAGGGAGCAGGGGTGAGGCAGAGAGAAGGGGTGAGGAGGGGCAAGGAGTGTTAAAGCAGAGAGGAGGGAGAGTGGAGGAGCTGAACACTGCCACTTGTTGGTGAGATGTTGATATTGCACATGTAACATGGCACGAGGAGCCTCTTTCTCTCTCTCTCTCCAACTCTCTCTCTCTCTCTGCCTCTATTTCTCTCTCTTTCTCCATCTCTCTCGCTCTCGCTCTCTCTCTGCCTCTATTTCTCTCTCTCTCTCCATCTCTCGCTCTCTCTCTGCCTCTATTTCTCTCTCTTTCTCCATCTCTCTCGCTCTCGCTCTCTCTCTGCCTCTATTTCTCTCTCTCTCTCCATCTCTCGCTCTCTCTCTGCCTCTATTTCTCTCTCTCTCCATCTCTCTCCCTCTCTCTCTCTGCCTATTTCTCTCTCTCTCTCTCTCTCTCTCTCTCTCTCTGCCTCTCTCTCTCTCTATGTCTCTCTCTCTCAATTCAATTTGCTTTATTGGCATGATGTAACAATGTACACATTTCCAAAGCTTACTTTGGATATTTACAATATTAACATAATAAGAATCAAAATTGTCAACGGGACAACAGTAACAACAATAAACAAGGGTCAAAATAACCATACATTCAACAATAACAATAATCATACAGTAGAGGACATGTACAGGTTGATTGGTCTGTCAGCAATGTAATACACTGCGGACTCACAGCTCTCTGCATCCTCCCCCAACAGGACGGGTAGCCTATTCTCATCAGAGAGGTCTTTGAAACCTTGATTAAGGGTTTCAAATTTGGGGAAATTACACTCTCTAATTGTTTTATATTTTTGACATTTTGTCAGGAAATGCAGCTCTGTCTTAGGTTCTGCTGTGGTGCAGTGGTTGCACAGCCTTTCCTCTACAGGGAGCCAGGTTTTCCTGTGTTTAACCTTCTCAATGGCAAGGCTGTGCTCACTGAGCCTGTACTTTGTCAAGGTTTTTCTAAGGTTTTGATCAGTAACCATGGTCAAATAGTTAGCCATAGTGTACTGTCGATTTAGGGCCAGATAGCACTGCATTTTGCTTTGTGTTTGTGCTTGTGTTTCCCAATAAGCAATGTAGTTTAATTTTGACTGTGTTGTCATTTGTTTTATTCTGATTGATTGGATGTTCTGGTCCTGAGGCTTCAGTGTGTTAGTCTCTCTCTCTCTATGTCTCTCTATCTCTCTCTATGTCTCTCTCTATGTCTCTCTCTATGTCTCTGTCTCTCACTCTCTCTCTCTCTGTCTCTCTCTCTCTGTCTCTCTCACTATGTCTCTCTCTATGTCTCGAACTGTCTTTCTCTCTATGTCTCTCTATGTCTCTCTCTCTCCCTCTCACGCTCTCTCTCTTTCTTTCTCTCTTTCTCTCTTTCTCTCCCTCTCCTTCTCTCTTTTCCTCTGTTCTCTCCCAGTCAGACACAGATCTGCCAGCTTCACTACGAGCTTCGATGCCCACAATAGACAGATTAAAGACAGTCGGAGAAGGCCATTTGTGAACCATAAGAGTTTGTGTGTACTTCTCAGCAGTGGTACTACTCTATGGCTGTGTGTGTGATTCTCAGATCTGTGTTTTCATCAGTGGCACCTCTCGTTGTGTTGCTTGGCAGGAAAAATGCTGCAATTTGTTCTCCTCTGCCCCCGCAGACTCCCCACTGCAGTCACACACACACACACACACACACACACACACACACACACACACACACACACACACACACACACACACACACACACACACACACACACACACACACACACACACACACAGTGGTGTATACGTGGAGTTTCTGTCTGTCGTAGAGCTGAAAAGTTAACGTTTAGAGCTGAAAAGGTCTGAGGATCTGCCTGCATTCACAAGCACCCTCTGTCTCAGTCACTTTGCCTGTGTGGGTGTGTGTGTGTATGCGTGTGTGTGTTTGTGCGCGCGTGCGCATGTGTGTTTGTGTGTGCCTGTGTATATGCATGTACAGTATGCGTGTGTGTGGCTTTAAATCTACTGATCTTCACAAGAGGCTATAGGGTTATACCACAGATAGATGTGAAGCATCCGCTCGGCGCAGTGGGAGAAGATGGAACGAGATGGATTTTGGCTGACATTCTGCACATTTCTAATCGATGAAACATTTGATCTCAATACAGTTTTCTGTTTCCAAAACTAGAATATGTTATGAACAGCGTAGACTAAGTTTTGTAAACTTTACCCTTTGCAAAAGTTTTTTACATTGCGTTGTTTAGAAGGAGTGCAAAGGCGATTTGAGTTATTGTCACACGCACTTCACAGAGGAGGCGTTCTCTAACAGAGAAATATGCAGATGTCTGCTAGAATGCACCAATAGGATCTCGCTAGCTCATGCTTGGCTCTGCCCAGCTCCTTGCTTGTTCTGCCCACTATGACTTATTTGTTCCCATTGGAAATGACAGGCTGTGGTCTATCTTGGTTTAGTTATATAAATCTTTGTTTATACTCAGCTCCCTACATCCATTAAGAGGCTGGATCGTTAGTCACATGACTTAGTAAAACCTCATTCCATCTAGATGTTCTAAAAGGCCTGAGATAGATGACCAGCTCATAGAGATGTCCATAGTGTCAGAATAAAACACTGTTCTGCTTACGTTCAGCAACCACCCATCAATCCCTTTTTCTCTCTCACTCTCTCCGTCTTTCTCATTAGCGGAGGTCAGAGTTCATAAAGACAGAGAAGGGGGGGTTAAATAGAACAACAGATGACTGGACATGACCTGCTTTGTACACCACTGTTATAGTAGGGGAAACACTGTTATAGAAGGGGAAAACTGTTATAGTAGGGGAAACACTCTTATAGTAGGGGAAACACTCTTATAGTAGGGGAAACTGGTTTGGTAGGGGAACACTATAATAGTAGGGGAAACACTGTTATAGTAAGGGAAATACAGTTATAGTAGGGAAACATTGTCTTAGTAGGGCAAACACTGCTATAAAGGGGGAAACTGTTATAGTAGGGGAAACACTGTTAAAGTAGGGGAAACACTGTTACAGTAGGGTTCCGAACACTGTTATAGTAGGGTTCCGAACACTGTTATAGTAGGGGGAACACTGTTATAGTAGGGGAAACACTGTTATAGTAGGGTTCAGAACACTATTATAGTAGGAGTAACACTGTTATAGTAGGGGAAACACTGTTACAGTAGGGGAAACACTCTTATAGTAGGGGAAACACTATTACAGTAGGGGAAACAGTGTTATAGAAGGGGAACACTGTTATAGTAGGGGAAACACTGTTATAGTAGGGGAAACACTGTTATAGAAGGGGAAACACTGTTATTGAAGGGGAACCACTGTTAAAGTAGGAGAAACACTGTTAAAGTAGGGGAAACACTGTTAAAGTAGGGGTAACACCGTTAAAGTAGGGGGAACACTGTAATAGTAGGAGAACACTGTTATAGAAGGGGAAACTGTCATAGTAGGGAAACACTGTTATAGGAGGGGAAACACTATTATAGTAGGAGAAACACTGTATTTTTAGGCGGAACACTGTTATAGTAGGGGAAACAATTTTATAGTAGGGGAAACACTGTTATAGTAGGAGGAACACATTTACAGTAGGGAAAAACTGTTAAAGTAGGGAGACACTGTTACAGTAGGTTGAAAAACTGTTATAGTAGGGGAACACTGCTATAGTAGAGAAACACTGTTATAGAAGGGAAACACTGTTATAGTAGGGGAACACTGTTATAGTAGGGGAAAATTGTTATAGTAGGGGAACACTGTGATAGTAGAGAAACACTGTTATGGTAGGGGAAACACTGTTATAGTAGGGGAAACACTGTTATAGTACGGGAAACACTGTTATAGTAGGGGAAACACTGTTACAGTAGGGGAAACACTGATATGGTAGAGGAAACACTGTTATAATAGGGGGAACACTGTTGTAGTACGGGAAACACTGTTATAGTAGGGGGAACACTGTTACAGTAGGGGAAACACTGATATGGTAGAGGAAACACTGTTATAATAGGGGGAACACTGTTGTAGTAGGGGAAACATTGTTATAGTAGGGGAACACTGTTATAGTAGGGAAACACTGTTATAGTAGGGGAAAACTTTTATAGTAGGGGAACACTGTTATAGTAAGGGGAACCCTGTTATAGTAGGGGAAACACTGTTATAGTAGGGGGAACACTGTTACAGTAGGGAAACACTGTTATAGTAGGGGAAACACTGTTACAGGCGGGGAAACACTTATAGTAGGGGGAACACTGTTACAGTAGGGGAAACACTGTTATGGTAGGGGGAACACTGTTACAGTAGGGAAACACTGTTACAGTAGGGAAACACTGTTATAGTAGGGGAAAAACTGTTATAGTAGGGGAAACACTGTTATAGAAGGGGAAACACTGTTATAGAAGGGGAAACACTGTTATAGAAGGGGAAACACTGTTGTAGGAGGAGAAACCCTGTTATAGTAGGGGAAACACTATTAGAGAAGGGGAAACACTGTTATAGTAGGGGAAACACTATTAGGGAAGGGGAAACACTGTTATAGGAGGGGAAACACTATAATAGAAGGGGAAACACTGTTATAGTAGGGGAAACACTATTAGAGAAGGGGAAACACTGTTATATGGAGGAGAAACACTGTTTTAGAAGGGAAAACACTGTTATAGAAGGGGAAACACTGTTATAGGAGGAGAAACCCTGTTATAGGAGGGGAAACACTATTAGAGAAGGGGAAACACTGTTATAGTAGGGGAAACACTATTAGGGAAGGGGAAACACTGTTATAGGAGGGGAAACACTATAATAGAAGGGGAAACACTGTTATAGGAGGAGAAACCCTGTTATAGGAGGGGAAACACTATTAGAGAAGGGGAAACTGTTATAGGAGGGGAAACACAATTAGATAAGAGGAAACACTGTTATAGGAATGGAAACACTGTTATAGAAGGGGAAACACTGTTATAGGAGGAGAAACACTGTTATAGGAGGGGAAACACTGTTATAGAAGGGGAAACACTGTTTTTGTATGGGAAACACTGTTATAGTAGGGGAAACACTGTTATTGAAGGGGAAACTGTTAAAGGAGGGGAAACACTGTTTAAGTTGGGGAACACTGTTGTATGCTGGAGTGAGTCGTCGTGCTGTACTTCGCTCCGTGGGTAATATTACATTTCATTACATTACATTACAACGGAACGATTTGATTAGTGTAATGTTAGCTAGCTAGCTACATAGTTGTCTTTGCATCAAGGTTAAAGGTGTAGCTAAAGGTGTAGGTGTAGCTTTGAGAAACTAACTTTGAGAAACTAACAAGGTTAGCTAGCCAGCTGTATACGTTCGTTCGCGCCGTTTTCCAAACGGCGTCAACACCACAACACCACAGCCACTGCTAGCTAGCCAACTTTACCAACTAGCAGTACTGTAGAAACTAAATACATTACAATGGAACGATTTGATTAGTGTAATGTTAGCTAGCTACATAGTTGTCTTTATATCAAAGAAAAAAGATAAAGGTAAACGCAGCCACTGCTAGCTAGCCAACTCTACCAGCTAGCAGTACTGTATCATTTTTAGTCAATAAGATTTTTGCAACGTAAGCTTAACTTTCTGAACTTTCGAGTTGTGTAGTCCGCTTGTGTAGCTAGCAGGACTGACTTTGTGTTAGCTAGCCAACGTTTAATTACTTCTGCGTTATGAAAGGAACTAGACACGGACACGAATGATCCATTGGTAGTTTGTTGTAACCAAGTATTGGTGCTAACCGTGTGTTATTGGATGCTCGCATGCTAGTTAGCTACGGCGTCATAGGATACGGTGCACTGGGTGGGCTTCACGGAAGAATACTGTACCAAGTTATCTAGCTGAATAAACTAAGTTTGAGGCTATTCCTGGAAACATTGAACCACTGTAGTTTACATCAATTAGAATTTCTAAGTGGAAGTTGGAAAAGTTATATTTAAGTGTTTCAGTGAATGGTTAGTGATGGAGGCCCTGCTCTCTCACTTCCCCAGTTGTTTTGTTAATTTTCATTCCAATCTCCTTTGCATTAGCGTAGCCTCTCCTGTAGCCTGTCAACTATGTGTCTGTCTATCCCTGTGCTCTCCTCTCTGCACAGGCCACACAAACGCTTCACACCGCATGGCCGCTGCCACTCTAACCTGGTGGTCCCAGCGCGCACGAACCACGTGGAGTTACAGGTCTCCGGCAGCCTCTGGAACTGCCGGTCTGCGGCCAACAAGGCAGAGTTAATCTCAGCCTATGCTACCCTCCAGTCCCTCGACTTCTTGGCGCTGACGGAAACATGGATTACCACAGATAACACTGCTACTCCTACTGCTCTCTCCTCGTCTGACCACGTGTTCTCGCATACCCCGAGAGCATCTGGTCAGCGGGGTGGTGGCACTGGAATCCTCATCTCTCCCAAGTGGACATTCTCTCTTTCTCCCCTGACCCATCTGTCTATCTCCTCCTTTGAATTCCATGCTGTCACAGTCACTAGCCCATTCAAGCTTAACATCCTTATCATTTATCGCCCTCCAGGTTCCCTTGGAGAGTTCATCAATGATCTTGACGCCTTGATAAGTTCCTTTCCTGAGGATGGCTCACAATTCTGGGTGACTTTAACCTCCCTACATCTACCTTTGACTCATTTCTCTCTGCCTCCTTCTTTCCACTCCTCTCCTCTTTTGACCTCACCCTCTCACCGTCCCCCCTACTCACAAGGCAGGCAATACGTTTGACCTCATCTTTACTAGATGCTGTTCTTCTACTAATCTCACTGCAACTCCCCTCCAAGTCTCCAACCACTACCTTGTATCCTTTTCCCTCTCGCTCTCCTCCAACACTACTCACTCTGCCCCTACTCAGATGGTAACCTTCGCTCTCTCTCTCTCTCCTGCTACTCTCTCCTCTTCCATCCTATCATCTCTTCCCTCTGCTCAATCCTTCTCCAACCAATCTCCTGATTCTGCCTCCTCAACCCTCCTCTCCTCCCTTTCTGCATCCTTTGACTCTCTATGTCCCCTATCCTCCCGGCCGGCTCGGTCCTCCCCTCCTGCTCCGTGGCTTGACGACTCATTGCGAGCTCCCAGAACAGGGCTCCGGGCAGCCGAGCGGAAATGGAGGAAAACTAGCCTCCCTGCGGACCTGGCATATTTTCACTTCCTCCTCTCCACATTTTCTTCCTCTGTTTTTGCTGCTAAAGCCACTTTCTACCACTCTAAATTCCAAGCATCTGCCTCTAACCCTAGGAAGCTCTTTGCCACCTTCTCCTCCATCCTGAATCCTCCTCCCCCCCTCCTCCCACTCTGCGGATGACTTTGTCAACCATTTTGAAAAGAAGGTTGACAACATCCGATCCTCGTTTGTTAAGTCAAACGACACCGCTGGTCCTGCTCACATTGCCCTACCCTATGCTTTGACCTCTTTCTCCCCTCTCTATCCAGATGAAATCTTGTGACTTGTGATGGCCGGCCGCCCAACAACCTGCCCGCTTGACCCTATCCCCTCCTCTCTTCTCCAGACCATTTCCGGAGACCTTCTCCCTTACCTCACCTCGCTCATCAACTCATCCTTGACCGCTGGCTACATCTCTTCCGTCTTCAAGAGAGCGAGAGTTGCACCCCTTCTCAAAAAACCTACACTCGATCCCTCCGATGTCAACAACTACAGACCAGTATCCCTTCTTTCTTTTCTCTCCAAAACGCTTGAGTGTGCCGTCCTTGGCCAGCTCTCTTGCTATCTCTCTCAGAATGACCTTCTTGATCCAAATCAGTCAGGTTTCAAGACTGGTCATTCAACTGAGACTGCTCTTCTCTGTGTCACAGATGCTCTCCGCACTGCTAAAGCTAACTCTCTCTCCTCTGCTCTCATCCTTCTAGACCTATCTGCTGCCTTTGATACTGTGAACCATCAGATCCTCCTCTCCATCCTCTCCGAGTTGGGCATCTCCGGCGCGGCTCACTCTTGGATTGCGTCCTACCTGACAGGTCGCTCCTACCAGGTGGCGTGGCGAGAATCCGTCTCTGCACCACGTGCTCTCACCACTGGTGTCCCCCAGGGCTCAGTTCTAGGCCCTCTCCTATTCTCGCTATACACCAAGTCACTTGGCTCTGTCATATCCTCACATGGTCTCTCCCATCATTGCTACGCAGACGACACACAATTAATCTTCTCCTTTCCATCTTCTGATAACCAGGTGGCGAATCTCATCTCTGCATGTCTGGCAGACATATCAGTGTGGATGACGGATCACCACCTCAAGCTGAACCTCGGCAAGAAGGAGCTGCTCTTCCTCCCGGGGAAGGACTGCCCGTTCCATGATCTCGCCATCATGGTTGACAACTCCATTGTGTCTTCCTCCCAGAGTGCTAAGAGCCTTGGCGTGACCCTGGACAACACCCTGTCGTTCTCCGCTAACATCAAGGCGGTGACCCAATCCTGTAGGTTCATGCTCTACAACATTCGCAGAGTACGACCCTGCCTCACACAGGAAGCGGCGCAGGTCCTAATCCAGGCACTTGTCATCTCCCATCTGGGTTACTGCAACTCGCTGTTGGTGGGGCTCCCTGCCTGTGCCACTAAACCCCTATAACTCATCTTGAACGCCGCAGCCCATCTGGTGTTCAACCTTCCCAAGTTCTCTCGCGACACCCCACTCCTCCGCACACTTCACTGGCTTCCAGTTGAAGCTCGCATCTGCTACAAGACCATGGTGCTTGCCTACGGAGCTGTGAGGGGAACGGCACCTCCGTACCTTCAGGCTCTGATCAGTCCCTACACCCAAAGAAGGGCACTGCGTTCATCCACCTCTGGCCTGCTCGCCTCCCTACCTCTGCGGAAGCACAGTTCCCGATCAGCCCAGTCAAAACTGTTCGCTGCTCTGGCACCCCAATGGTGGAACAATCACCCTCACGACGCCAGGACAGCGGAGTCAATCACCACCTTCTGGAGACACCTGAAACCCCACCTCTTTAAGGAATACCTGGGATAGGATTAAGTAATCCTTCTAACCCCCCCAAGAGATATAGATGTACTATTGTAAAGTGGTTGTTCCACTGGATATCATAAGGTGAATGCACCAATTTCTAAGTGGCTCTGGATAAGAGCGTCTGCTAAATGACGTAAATGTAAATGTAAATAGAAGGGGAAACACTGTTAAAGGAGGGGAAACACTGTTATAGTAGGGGAAACACTGTTATAGTAGGGGAAAAACTGTTACAGTAGGGGAACACTGCTATAGTAGAGAAACACTGTTATAGTAGGGGAAACACTGTTATTGTAGGGGAAACACTGTTATAGAAGGAGAACACTGTTATAGTAGGGGGAACACCGTTAAAGTAGGGGAAACATTGTCATAGTAGGAGAACACTGCTACAGTAGGGTGAACACTGTAATCGTAGGGGAACACTATTTTAGTATGGGAAACTGTTATAGTAGGGGAAATACTGTTATAGTAGGGAAACACTGCTAAAGTAGCCATCCCTGTAGCTCAGTTGGTAGAGCATGGTGTTTGCAACGCCAGGGTTGTGGGTTCGATTCCCACGGGGGGGCCAGCACAGAAAAAAAATGTATGAAATGTATGCATTCACTACTGTAAGTCGCTCTGGATAAGAGTGTCTGCTAAATGACTAAAATGTAAAAATAAAAATGTAAAGTAGGGGAAAAACTGTATTTGTAGGGGAAACACTATTGTAGTAGGGGAAACACTGTTATAGTAGGAAAATACTGTTATAGTAGAGGAAACACTGTAATAGAAGGGGAAACACTGTTATAGTAGGGCGAACACCGTTAAAGTAGGGGAAACATTGTTATAGTAGGAGAACACTGCTACAGTAGGGGGAACACTGTAATCGTAGGGGAAACACTTATAGTAGGGAAACACTGTTAAAGTAGGGGAAACACTGTTATAGTAAGGGAAAACTGTATTTGTAGGGGAAACACTGTGGTGGTAGGGGAAACTGTTATAGTAGGGGAAAAACTGTTATATTAGGGGAACCCTGCTGTAGTAGAGAAACACTGTTATAGTAGGGGAAACACTGTTATAGTAGGGGGATCACTGTTAACGTAGGGGAAACACTGTTATAGAAGGGGAACACTGTTATAGTAGGGGAAACACTGTTATAGAAGGAGAACACTGTTATAGTAGGGAAACACCGTTATAGTAAAGGAAACACTGTAATAGAAGGGGAAACACTGTTATAGTATGGAAACACTGTTATAGAAGGGGAAACACTGTTATAGTAGGGGAAACACTGTTATAGAAGGGGAAACACTGTTATAGAAGGGGAAACACTGTTATAGTAGGGGAAACACTGTTATAGAAGGGGAAACACTGTTATAGAAGGGGAAACACTGTTATAGAAGGGGAAACACTGTTATAGTAGGGGAAACACTGTTACAGTAGGGGAAAGACTGTTATAGTAGGGGAAACACTTTTATAGGAGGGGAAACACAGTTATAGTAGCGGAAACTGTTATGGTAGGGGAAACACTGTTATAGTAGGGGGGCCACTGTTATTGTTGGGGAAAACACTGTTATAGTAGGGGAAACACTGTTATAGTAGGGGAAACACTGTTATAATAGGTTGAATACTGTTATAATAGGGGGAACACTGTTACAGTAGAGGAAACACTGTTATAGAAGGGGAAACACTGTTAAAGTAGGAGAAACACCGTTAAAGTAGGGAAACTGTTATAGTAGGGAAACACCGTTATAGTAGAGGAAACACTGTAATAGAAGGGGAAACACTGTTATAGTAGGGGGAACACTGTTATAGTAGGGGGAACACCGTTAAAGTAGGGGAAACATTGTTATAGTAGGAGAACACTGCTACAGTAGGGGAAACACTGTAATCGTAGGGGAACACTATTATAGTATGGGAAACTGTTAGAGTAGGGGAAACACTGTTGTTGTAGGGAAACACTGTTAAAGTAGGGGAAACACTGTTATAGTAGGGGAAAACTGTATTTGTAGGGGAAACACTGTTGTAGTAGGGGAAACTGTTATAGTAGGGGAACACTGCTATAGTAGAGAAACACTGTTATAGTAGGGGGAACACTGTTATAGTAGGGGAAACACTTTTATAGTAGGGAGAACACTGTTAAGGTAGGGGAAACACTGTTATAGAAGGAGAACACTGTTATAGTAGGGAAACACCGTTATAGTAGAGGAAACACTGTAATAGAAGGGGAAACACTGTTTTACTAGGGAATCACTGTTATAGTATGGAAACACTGTTATAGTAGGGGAAACACTTTTATAGGAGGGGAAACACAGTTATAGTAGCGGAAACTGTTATGGTAGGGGAAACACTGTTATAGTAGGGGAAACTGTTATAGAAGGGGAAAACACTGTTATAGTAGGGGAAACACTGTTATAGTAGGGGAAACACTGTTATAATAGGTTGAATACTGTTATCATAGGGGGAACACTGTTACAGTAGGAGAAACACCGTTAAAGTATGGGAATCACCGTTATAGTAGGGGAAACTGTTATAGAAGGGGAAAACACTGTTATAGTAGGGGAAACACTATTAAAGTAGGGGGAACACTGTTAAGGTAGGGGAAATACTGTTATAGAAGGGGAACACTGCTATAGTAGGGGAACACTGTTATAGTAGGGGAAACACTGTTATAGTAGGGGAAACACTGTTATAGAAGGAAAACACTGTTATAGTAGGGAAACGCCGTTATAGTAGAGGAAACACTGTAATATAAGGGGAAACACTGTTATAGTAGGGGGAACACCGTTATAGTAGGGGAAACACTGTTATAGTAGGGGAAACACTGTTATAGTAGGGGAAACACTGTTACAGTAGGGGAAACACTGTTATAGTAGGGGAAACACTGTTATAGTAGGGGAAACACTTTTATAGTAGGGGAAACACTGTTACAGTAGGGGGAACACTTTTAAAGTAGGGGAAACACCGTTATAGTAGGGGAAACACTGTTATAGTAGGGGAAACACTGTTATAGTAGGGGAAACACTATTATAGTAGGGGAAACACTTTTATAGGAGGGAACCACAGTTATAGTAGCGGAAACTGTTATGGTAGGGGAAACACTGTTATAGTAGGGGGGACACTGTTAATGTAGGGGAAACACTGTGATAGTAGGGGAAAACACTGTTACAGTAGGGGAAACACTGTTACAGTAGGGGGGACACTGTTATAGTAGGGGATAACACTGTTATGGTAGGGGAAACTGTTATGGAAGGGGAATACACTGTTATGGTATGGAAAACACTGTTGTAGTAGTGTGTGTTTCTGTCAGTAAATGAAGGCCTCCTCTCTTTTAGTTTTTTGATGTTTCTGGGTTCTGTTTCAGGGTTCTGGGGTGTTGTTTCTCTGGTCTGGGTTGTTGTTTTGGGGTTCTGGGCTGTTGTTTCTGGGTTCTGGGGTGTTGTTTCTGGGTTCTGGGGTGTTATCTATTGTTGTTGTGTTTCAGTCGGTAGCGAACCTATTCACACACTGACCATCTGTCAGTAGTAAACCTATTCACACACACTGACCATCTGCCAGTAGTAAACCTATTCACACACTGACCATCTGTCAGTAGTAAACCTATTCACACACTGACCATCTGACAGTAGTAAACCTATTCACACACTGACGATCTGCAGTAGTAAACCTATTCACACACTGACCATCTGTCAGGAGTAAACCTATTCACACACTGACCATCTGTCAGTAGTAAACCTATTCACACACACTGACCATCTGTCAGTAATAAACCTATTCACACACTGACCATCTGACAGTAGTAAACCTATTCACATACTGACGATCTGTCAGTAGTAAACCTATTCACACACTGACCATCTGTCAGTAGTAAACCTATTCACACACTGACCATCTGCCAGTAGTAAACCTATTCACACACTGACCATCTGCCATAGTAAATCTATTCACACACTGACCATCTGCCAGTAGTAAACCTATTCACACACTGACCATCTGTCAGTAGTAAACCTATTCACACACTGACCATCTGCCAGTAGTAAACCTATTCACACACTGACCATCTGTCAGTAGTAAACCTATTCACACACTGACCATCTGCCAGTAGTAAACCTATTCACACACTGACCATCTGTCAGTAGTAAACCTATTCACACACTGACCATCTGCCAGTAGTAAACCTATTCACACACACTGACCATCTGTCAGTAATAAACCTATTCACACACTGACCATCTGCCAGTAGTAAACCTATTCACACACTGACCATCTGTCAGTAGTAAACCTATTCACACACTGACCATCTGACAGTAGTAAACCTATTCACACACTGACCATCTGCAGTAGTAAACCTATTCACACATTGACCATCTGCCAGAAGTAAACCTATTCACACACTAACCATCTGCCAGTAGTAAACCTATTCACACACTGACCATCTGCCATAGTGAACCTTTACACACACACTGACCATCTGACAGCAGTGAACCTATTCACACACTGACCATCTGCCAGTAGTGGACAGTTGAGTGAAGGCATTCATTAGACTGACCGTTTGCATCGCTAAAGGTGGATATGTAGCGAAACAGAGGAAAATAGTTTGAAAGACTGGAGCAGTTTTATACTCTCTGTCTATGGACGCTTCCTGTCTGTAGTTTTTCTTTCTCTCTGTTTATCCATTGTGTTTCTCTCTCTCTCTCTCTCTCTCTGTCTCTCCCCCTCTCTCTCTTTCTCTCTTACGCTCTCTCTTTCTTTCTCTGTCTCTGTCTCTCTTTCTCTCTCTTACACTCTCTCTGTCTGTCTCTCTCTCTCTCTCCCTCTCTATCTCTGTCTCTCTCGCTCTCTCTCTGTGGTGTCAGTCTCCCCACCCACGTCTTGCCCAGGTTGCCCAGGGTTTGTATTCATCCAATGCCAGGGGTCTAGGGTTCCAGCATGGGTGATGCCCGCTGGCACAGACTGGTGGATACAGCCTCGGAGTTCACTGCCAGAGAGCGAGGAGGGACAGGGAGAGGGAGAGGAGAAGGGGGAGGCAAGAGAGATGTTCACTTCCAGAGTGAGATAGGGAAAGAGAAAGGTGGAGAGAGTGAGAGAGAAAAAGAGAGAGGGAGAGGGGAGAGTTCTCTTATTTCCGTTGTGTCAGGATGGAGAATCAGAGATGCATTCAGTCTCCGGCTACATACCCTGATGCCCACTTCCAAATCCAGCCCTAACCCCTACTCTCTACCACCTTACACCTAGCCTAGATTTCCTCCACACTTGTGTAGATCTAGATTTTATTCTCTTGTCCTGAGGAGCTTTCATCTGCAGAGATGTATCGGAATAAGTAACTGTTTGCACTAAATCTTTTAGGAAATCTGTCTGTGCGCCATATTTCTTTGAAGATCTACGTCATAAACTCATATCAAATCTACGTCAGATCTACTTCATATCCTCATATCAGATCTACATCAGATCTACGGCATATTCTCATATCAGATCTACATCAGATCTACGTCATATATATTTCTATCTAGTTCATCTTAACGGTCATGTTTTTTCCAAATATATTTATAGCTTATTTGTGACTGTGTCAGTGGTGAGTGAACACAGTGTATGGTGTCTATTGTCTTGGAGACAATGGGTGTGTTTGTAGCTGGAGGAGAACGGATGCTATTGTCCTGGTTCTATATGAGCAGGTCTGGATTACACCCACTGAAGGCCCCTATTGTTGGGGGAGAAGAACGGATACAGGGGCTGGGGTTGGTTGGTAGAGGGATACACAGAGACTGTACATTATACCCTTAGAAAGAGTTGTTCCAAAAGGGTTATTCGGCTGTCGCCATATGTATAGAGGGTTCTACATGGAACCCAAAAGGGTTCTACCTGGAACCAAAAGAGTTCTACCTTGAACCAAACAAGGAGAGGAGTGCTGGGCCTGTAAGTTGGTAAGGGGAGAGCAGGGCGAGGATAGCTGCGTCTGTTAGTTGGTAAGGAGAGAGCAGGGAGAGGAGGAAGAGGAGGGCTGGGTCTGTACGTTGGTAAGGGGAGAGGAGGGACAGGAAGGCTGGGTCTGTACGTTGGTAAGGAGAGAAGAGGTCTGGGTCTGTACGCTGGTAAGGAGAGAGGAGGTCTGGGTCTGTACATTGGTAAGGAGAGAGGAGGTCTGGGTCTGTACGTTGGTAAGGAGAGAGGAGGTCTGGGTCTGTACGTTGGTAAGGAGAGAGGAGGTCTGGGTCTGTACGTTGGTAAGGAGAGAGGAGGTCTGGGTCTGTACGTTGGTAAGGAGAGAGGAGGTCTGGGTCTGTACGTTGGTAAGGAGAGAGGAGGTCTGGGTCTGTACGTTGGTAAGGAGAGAGGAGGTATGGGTCTGTACGTTGGTAAGGAGAGAGGAGGTATGGGTCTGTACGTTGGTAAGGAGAGAGGAGGTATGGGTCTGTACGTTGGTAAAGAGAGAGGAGGGACAGGAGGGCTGGGTCTGTACGTTGGTAAGGAGAGAGGTGGTCTGGGTCTGTACGTTGGTAAGGAGAGAGGAGGTCTGGGTCTGTACGTTGGTAAGGAGAGAGCAGGGAGATGAGGGCTGGGTCTGTACGTTGGTAAGGAGAGAGGAGGGACAGGAGGGCTGGGTCTGTACGTTGGTAAGGAGAGAGCAGGGAGAGGAGGGCTGGGTCTGTACGTTGGTAAGGAGAGAGGAGGGACAGGAGGGCTGGGTCTGTACGTTGGTAAGGAGAGAGTAGGGAGAGGAGGGCTGGGTCTGTACATTGGTAAGGAGAGAGGAGGTCTGGGTCTGTACATTGGTAAGGAGAGAGGAGGTCTGGGTCTGTACGTTGGTAAGGGGAGAGGAGGGACAGGAGGGCTGGGTCTGTACGTTGGTAAGGAGAGAGGAGGTCTGGGTCTGTACGTTGGTAAGGAGAGAGGAGGTATGGGTCTGTACGTTGGTAAGGAGAGAGGAGGTATGGGTCTGTATGTTGGTAAGGAGAGAGGAGGTATGGGTCTGTACGTTGGTAAGGAGAGAGGAGGGCTGGGTCTGTACGTTGGTAAGGAGAGAGGAGGGAGATGAGGGCTGGGTCTGTACGTTGGTAAGGAGAGAGCAGGGAGATAAGGGCTGGGTCTGTTAGTTGGTAAGGAGAGTGCAGGGCGAGGATGGCTGGGTCTGTTAGTTGGTAAGGGGAGAACAAGGAGAGGATGGCTGGGTCTGTACGTTGGTAAGGAGAGAGCAGGGCGAGGATGGCTCGGTCTGTTAGTTGGTAAGGGGAGAAAAAGGAGAGGATGGCTGGGTCTGTTAGTTGGTAAGGGGAGAGGAGGGAGATGAGGGCTGGGTCTGTACATTGGTAAGGAGAGAGGAGGCTGGGTCTGTATGTTGGTAAGGAGAGAGGAGGGAGATGAGGGCTGGGTCTGTATGTTAGAAAGGAGAGAGGAGGGAGAGGAGGGCTGGGTCTGTACGTTGTTAAGGAGAGAGGAGGGAGAGGAGGGCTGGGTCTGTACGTTGTTAAGGAGAGAGGAGGGAGAGGAGGGCTGGGTCTGTACGTTGTTAAGGAGAGAGGAGGGAGAGGAGGGCTGGGTCTGTACGTTGTTAAGGGGAGAGGAGGTCTGGGTCTGTACGTTGGTAAGGAGAAAGCAGAGTGAGGATGGCTGGGTCTGTTAGTTGGTAAGGAGAGAGGAGGGAGAGAAGGGCTGGGTCTGTACGTTGTTAAGGAGAGAGGAGGGAGAGGAGGGCTGGGTCTGTACGTTGTTAAGGAGAGAGGAGGGAGAGGAGGGCTGGGTCTGTACGTTGTTAAGGAGAGAGGAGGGAGAGGAGGGCTGGGTCTGTACGTTGGTAAGGAGAGAGGAGGGACAGGAGGGCTGGGTCTGTACGTTGGTAAGGAGAGAGGAGGGAGAAGAGAGCTGGGTCTGTTAGTTGGTAAGGAGAGAGCAGGGAGAAGAGGGCTGGGTCTGTTAGTTGGTAAGGAGAGAGGAGGTCTGGGTCTGTACGTTGGTAAGGAGAGAGGAGGTCTGGGTCTGTACGTTGGTAAGGAGAGAGGAGGTCTGGGTCTGTACGTTGGTAAGGAGAG